>NW_020837954.1:7346867-7572617 GCF_003676395.1 Aethalodelphis obliquidens | reverse complement strand
CCAAAAAAAAAAAAAAAAAAAAAAAAAAAAGAGTGGTGAGAGTGGGCAACCTTGTCTTTTTCCTGATCTTAGTGGAAATGCTTTCAGTTTTTCACCATTGAGGATGATGTTGGCTGTGGGTTTGTCATATATGGCCTTTATTATGTTGAGGAAAGTTCCCTCTATGCCTACTTCCTGGAGGGTTTTTATCATAAATGGGTGTTGAATTTTGTTGAAAGCTTTCTCTGCATCTATTGAGATGATCATATGGTTTTTCTCCAATTTGTTAATATGGTGTATCACGTTGACTGATTTGCATATATTGAAGAATCCTTGCATTCCTGGAATAAACCCCACTTGATCATGGTGTATGATCCTTTTAATGTGCTGTTGGATTCTGTTTGCTAGTATTTTGTTGAGGATTTTTGCATCTCTGTTCATCAGTGATATTGGCCTGTAGTTTTCTTTCTTTGTGACATCCTTGTCTGGTTTTCCTATCAGGGTGATGGTGGCCTTGTAGAATGAGTTTGGGAGTATTCCTCCCTCTGCTATGTCTTGGAAGAGTTTGAGAAGGATAGGTGTTAGCTCTTCTCTAAATGTTTGATAGAATTCGCCTGTGAAGCCATCTGGTCCTGGGCTTTTGTTTGTTGGAAGATTTTTAATCACAGTTTCAATTTCAGTGCTTGTGATTGGTCTGTTCATATTTTCTATTTCTTCCTGATTCAGTCTTGGCAGATTGTGCATTTCTAAGAATTTGTCCATTTCTTCCAGGTTGTCCATTTTATTGGCATATAGTTGCTTGTAGTAATCTCTCATGATCCTTTGTATTTCTACCCTGTCAGTTGTTACTTCTCCTTTTTCATTTCTAATTCTATTGATTTGAGTCTTCTCCCTTATTTTCTTGATGAGTCTGGCTAATGGTTTATCAATTTTGTTTATCTTCTCAAAGAACCAGCTTTTAGTTTTATTGATCTTTGCTATGGTTTCCTTCATTTCTTTTTCATTTATTTCTGATCTGATCTTTATGATTTCTTTCCTTCTTCTAACTTAGGGGGTTTTTTGTTCTTCTTTCTCTAATTGCTTTAGGTGCAAGGTTAGGTTGTTTATTCGAGATGTTTCCTGTTTCTTAAGGTAGGATTGTATTGCTATAAACGTCCCTCTTAGAACTGCTTTTGCTGCATTCCATAGGTTTGAGGTCGTCACGTCTCATTTTCATTTGTTTCTAGGTTTTTTTTTGATTTCCTGTTTGGTTTCTTCAGTGATCGCTTCGTTTTTAAGTAGTGTATTATTTAGCCTCCATGTGTTTGTATTTTTTACAGATCTTTTCCTGTAATTGATATCAAGTCTCATAGCATTGTGGTCGGAAAAGATACTTGATACAATTTCAATTTTCTTCAATTTACCAAGGCTTGATTTGTGACCCAAGATATGATCTATTCTGGAGAATGTTCCATGAGCACTTGAGAAAAATGTGTATTCTGTTGTTTTTGGATGGAATGTCCTATAAATATCAATTAAGTCCATCTTGTTTAATGTATCATTTAAAGCTTGTGTTTCCTTATTTATTTTCATTTTGGATGATCTGTCCATTGGTGAGAGTGGGGTGTTAAAGTCCTCTACTATGAATGTGTTACTGTCAATTTCCCCTTTTATGGCTGTTAGTAGTTGCCTTATGTATTGAGGTGCTCCTATGTTAGGTGCATAAATATTTACAATTGTTATATCTTCTTCTTGGATCGATCCCTGGATCATTATGTAGTGTCCTTCTTTGTTTCTTCTAATAGTCTTTATTTTAAAGTCTATTTTGTCTGATATGAGAATTGCTACTCCAGCTTTCTTTTGGTTTCCATTTGCATGGAATATCTTTTTCCATCCCCTCACTTTCAGTCTGTATGTGTCTCTAGGTCTGAAATGGGTCTCTTGTAGATAGCATATATATGGGTCTTGTTTTTGTATGCATTCAGCCAGTCTGTGTCTTTTGGTTGGAGCATTTAATCCATTTACATTAAGGTAATTATCGATATGTATGTTCCTATTCCCATTTTCTTAATTGTTTTGGGTTTGTTATTATAGGTCTTTTCCTTCCCCTGTGTTTCTTGCCTAGAGAAGTTCCCTTAGCATTTGTTGTAAAGCTGGTTTGGTGGTGCTGAACTCTCTCAGCTTTTGCTTGTCTGTAAAGGTTTTAATTTCTCCATCAAATGTGAATGAGCTCCTTGCTGGGTAGAGTAATCTTGGTTGTAGGTTTTTCTCTTTCATGACTTTAAAAATGTCCTGCCACTCCCTTCTGGCTTGCAGAGTTTCTGCTGAAAGATCAGCTGTTAACCTTATGGGGATTCCCTTGTGTGTTTTTTGTTGTTTTTCCCTTGCTGCTTTTAATATGTTTTCATTGTATTTAATTTTTGACAGTTTGATTAATATGTGTCTTGGGGTGTTCCTCCTTGGATTTATCCTGTATGGGACTCTCTGTACTTCCTGGAGTTGATTAACTATTTTCTTTCCCATATTAGGGAAGGTTTCAATTATAATCTCTTCAAATATTTTCTCAGTCCCTTTCTTTTTCTCTTCTTCTTCTGGAACCCCTATAATTTGAATGTTGCTGCATTTAATTTTGTCCTTGAGGTCTCTGAGACTGTCCTCAGTTCTTTTCATTCTTTTTTCTTTATTCTGCTCTGCAGTAGTTATTTCCACTATATTATATTCCAGGTCACACATCCGTTCTTCTGCCTCAGTTATTCTGCTATTGATCCCTTCTAGAGTATTTTAAATTTCATTTATTGTGTTGTTCATTGTTTCATCTTTAGTTTTTCTAGGTCCTTGTTAAATGTTTCTTGCATTTTCTCTATTCTATTTCCAAGATTTTGGATCATCTTTACTATCATTTTGAATTCTTTTTCAGGTAGACTGCCTATTTCCTCTTCCTTTGTTAGGTCTGGTGGGTTTTTATCTTGCTCCTTCATCTGCTGTGTGTTTTTCTGTCTTCTAATTTTGCTTATCTTACTGTGTTTGGGGTCTCCTTTTTGCAGGCTGAAGGTTCGTAATTCCCGTTGTTTTTGGTGTCTGTCCCCCGTGTCTAAAGTTGGTTCAGTGGGTTGTGTAGGCTTCCTGGTATAGGGGACTAGTGCCTGTGTTCTGGTGGATGAGGCTGGATCTTGTCTTTCTGGTTGGCAGTTCCACGTCTGGTGGTGTGTTTTGGGGTGTCTGTGGACTTATTATGATTTTTGGCAGCTTCTCTGCTAATGGGTGGGGTTGTGTTCCTGTCTTGCTAGTTGTTTGGCATAGGGTGTCCAGCACTGTAGCTTGCTGGTCGTTGAGTGAAGATGGGTGCTGGTGTTGACATGGAGATCTCTGGGAGATTTTCGCCGTTTGATATTATGTGGGGCTGGGAGGTCTCTTGTGGACCAGTGTCCTGAAGTTGGCTCTCCCACCTCAGAGGCACAGCACTGACTCCTGGCTGCAGCACCAAGAGCCTTTCATCCAAACAGCTCAGAATAAAAGGGAGAAAAAGTAGAAAGAAAGAAAGAAAGAAGGAAGGAAGGAAGGAAAGAAAGAAAGAGGATAAAAGAAAATAAAGTAAGGTAAAATAAAGTTATTAAAATAAAAAAATAATTATTAAGAAAAAAAAATTTTTTTAAGTAAAAAAAAAAACAAAACAAAAAACAGGCAGATAGAACCCTAGGACAAATGGTGAAAGCAAAGCTATACAGACAAAATCTCACACAGAACCATACACGTACGCACTCACAAAAAGAGGAAAAGGGGAAAAAATTATAAATCTTGCTCTCAAAGTCCACCTCCTCAATTTGGGATGATTTGTTGTCTATTCAGGTATTCCACAGATGCAGGGTACATCAAGTTTTTTGTGGCGATTTAATCCGCTGTTTCTGAGGCTGCTGGGAGACATTTCCCTTTCTCTTCTTTGTTCGCACAGCTCCTGGAGCTCAGCTTTGGATTTGGCCCTGCCTCTGCCTGTAGGTCGCCTGGAGGGCGTCTGTTCTTCGCTCAGACAGGACGGCGTTAAAGGAGCCGCTCATTCAGGGGCTCCGGCTCACTGAGGCCGCGGGGAAGGAGGGGTACAGAGTGTGGGGCGGGCCTGCGGCAGCAGAGGCCTGAGTGACATTGCACCAGCCTGAGGCGCGCCGTGCGTTCTCCCGGGGAAGTTGTCCCTGGATCCCAGGACCCTGGCAGTGGCAGGCTGCACAGGCTCCCCAGAGGGAGGTGTGGAGAGTGACCTGTGCTCGCACACAGGCTTCTTGGTGGCGGCAGCAGCAGCCTTAGCATCTCATGCCCATCTCTGGTGTCCGTGCTGTTAGCCGCGGCTCACGCTGGTCTCTGGAGCTCCCTTAAGCAGAGCTCTTAATCCTGTCTCCACATGCACCAGGAAACAAAGAGGGAAGAAAAAGTTTCTTGCCCTCTTCGGCAGGTCCAGCCTTTTTCCCAGACCGAAGCTGGAGCCTCAGCTCCCAGCCCTGCCCGCCCCAGCGGGTGAGCAGACAAGCATCTCGGGCTGGTGAGTGCTGGTTGGCACCGATCCTCCTTGCAGAAATCTCTCCGCTTTGCCCTCTGCACCCCTGTTGCTGTGCTCTCCTCCGTGGCTCTGAAGGTTTCCCCTCCGCCATCTGAAGTCTCTGCCCGTGAAGGGGCTTCTAGTGTGTGGAAACCTTTCCTCCTTCATGGCTCCCTCCCACTGGTGCAGGTACCATCCCTATTCTTTTGTCTCTGTTTTTTCTTTTTTCTTTTGCCCTACCCAGGTACATGGGGGAGTTTCTTGCCTTTTGGGAGGTCTGAGGTCTTCTGCCAGCGTTCAGTAGGTGTTCTGTAGGAGTTGTTCCACGTGTAGATGTATTTCTGATGTATCTGTGGGGAGGAAGGTGATCTCCATGTCTTACTCTTCCGCCATCTTCCCTAGATCTCCTATACTTAGTTTTTTAAGGAACCTCCATACTCTTCTCCATAATTGTTGTACCAACTTACATTCCCACCAACAATGTAGGAGGGTTCCTTTTCTCCACACTTTTGCCAGCATTTATTGTTTGTAGATTTTTTGATGATGGCCATTCTGACTGGTTTTTGTGAGGTGACACCTCATTATAGTTTTGATTTGCATTTCCCTAATAATTAGTGATGTTGAGCATTTTTTCATGTACTTTCTGGCCATCTGTATGTCTTCTTTGGAGAAATGTCTATTTAAACATTAGATCTTCTGCCCATTTTTTGATTGGATTGTTTGTTTTTTTGATATTGAGCTGCATGAGGTGTTTGTATATTTTGGAGATTAATCCCCTGTTGGTTGCTTTGTTTGCAAATATTTTCTCCCAGTCTGTGTGCTATCTTTTTGTTTTGTTTATGGTTTCCTTTGCTGTGCAAGAGTTTTTACGTTTAATTTGTTTATTTTTGTTTTTATTTTCATAACTCTAGTAGGAGGATCAAAAAAGTTATTGCTGTGATTTATATCAAACAGTGTTCTGCTTATGATTTCCTCTAAGAGTTTTATAGTATTCGGCCTTATATTTAGGTCTTTAATTCATTTTGAGTTTATTTTTGTATGGGGTGAAGGAGTGTTCTAATTTCATTCTTTTACATGTAGCTGTCCACTTTTCCCAGCACCACTTATTGAAGAGACTGTCTTTAATCCATTGTATATTTTTGCCTCTTTGTCTTAGATTAGCTGACCATAGGTGCTTGGGTGTAATCTCTGGACTTTCTATCCTGTTCCATAGATCTATATTTCTCTTTTTGTGCCAGTACCACACTGCTTTGATGACTGTAGCTTTGTAGCATAGTCTGAAGTCAGGAAGCCTGATTCCTCCAGCTCCGTTTTTCTTTCTCAAGATTGCTTCGGCTCTTCAGGGTCTTTTTGTGTTTCCATATGAACCGTGAAATTTTTTGTTCTAGTTCTGTGAAAAATGCCATTGGTAATTTGATAGGGATTGCATTGAATCTGTAGATTGCTTTGGGTAGTATAGTCATTTTCACAATCTTGATTCTTTCAGTCTAAGAATATGATATATTTCTCCATCTGTTTATGTCATCTTCAATTTCTTTCATCAGCATCTTATAGTTTTCTGAGTATAGGTCTTTTGCCTCCTTAGGTAGGTTTGTTCCTAGGTATTTTATTCTTATTGATGCGATGGTAAATGGGATTGTTTCCTTAATTTCTCCTTCTGAGCTTTTCTTAGTGGAGAGGAATTCAAGAGATTTCTGTGTATTAATTTTGTATCCTGCAACTTTACCAAATTGATTACTTAGCTCTAGCAGTTTTCTGGTAGCATTTTTAGGATTCTCTATGTATAGTATCATGTTATCTGCAAACAGTGACAGTTTTACTTCTTCTTTTCCAATTTGTATTCCTTTTATTTCTTTTTCTTCTCTGATTGCCATGGCTAGGACTTCCAAAACTATTTTGAATAATAGTGGTGAGAGTGGACATCCTTGTCTTGTTCCTGATCTTAGAGGAAATGCTTTAAGTTTTTCACCATAGAGAATGATGTTATCTGTTGGTTTGTCATATATGGCCTTTATTATGTTGAGGTATGTTCCCTCTACACACTTTTGGAGAGTTTTTATCATAAATGGTTGTTGAATTTTGTCAAAATATTTTTCTGCATCTATTGAGATTATCATATGGTTTTTATTCTTCAGTTTGTTAATATGGTATATCACGTTGATTGATTTGCTTATATTAAAGAATCCTTGCATCCTTTGGATAAATCCCACTTGATCATGGTGTATGATCCTTTTAATGTGTTGGATTCAGTTTGCTAGTATTTCGTTGAGGAGTTTTGCGTCTGTGTTCATCAGTGATTTTGGCCTGTGCTTTTCTTTTTTTTGTGGTGTCTTTGTCTGGTTTTGGTATCAGGATGATCATGGCCTTGTAGAATGAGCTTGGGAGTATTCCTTTCTCTGAAATTTTTTGAAATAGTTTCAGAAGGATAGGTGTTAACTCTTCTCTTGATGTTTGTTAGAATTCACATGTGAATCCATCTGATCCTCGACTTTTGTTTCTTGGAAGTTTTTATTTTTATTTATTCATTTATTTTTTTAACATCTTTATTGCAGTATAATTGCTTTACAGTGGTGTGTTAGTTCCTGCTTTATAACAAACTGAATCAGCTATACATATACACGTATCCCCATATCTCCTCCCTCTTACGTCTCCCTCCCACCCTCTCTATCCCACCCCTCTAGGTGGTCACAAAGTAATGACCTGCTCTCCTTGTACTATGTGGCTGCTTCCCACTAGCTATCTATTTTACATTTGGTAGTATGTATATGTCCATGCCACTCTCTCACTTCATCCCAGCTTACCCTTCCCCATCCCAGTGTCCTCAAGTCTATTCTGTATATCTGCGGCTTTATTCCTGTCATACCCCTAGGTTCTTCAGAACCTTTTTTTTCTTTAAGATCCCATACATATGTGTTAGCATACGGTATTTGTTTTTCTCTTCTTGACTTACTTCACTCTGTATGACAGACTCTAGGTCCATCCACCTCACTACAAATAACTCAATTTCATTGCTTTTTATGGCTGAGTAATATTCCATTGTGTATATGTGCCACATCTTCTTTATCCATTCATCTGTTGATGGGCACTTAGGTTGCTTCCATATCCTGACTATTGTAAATAGAGCTGCAATGAACATTGTGGAACATTACACTTTTTGAATTATGGTTTTCTCAGGGCATATGCCTAGCAGTGGGATTGCTGGGTCATGTGGTAGTTGTAATTTTATTTTTTTAAGGAACCTCCATACTGTTCTCCATTGTGGCTGACTCAATTTACATTCCTACCAACAGTTCAGGAGGGTTCCCTTTTCTCCAAAGCCTCTCCAGCATTTATTGTTTGTAGATTTTTTTTTTTTGCGGTACGTGGGCCTCCCACTGCTGTGACCTCTCCCGTTGTGGAGCACAGGCTCCGGGCGCACAGTCTCAGTGGCCATGGCCCACAGGCCCAGCCGCTCTGCGGCACGTGGGATCCTCCCGGACCAGGGCATGAACCTGCGTCCCCTGCATCGGCAGGCGGACTCCCAACCACTGCGCCACCAGGGAAGCCCTGTTTGTAGATTTTTTGATGATGGCCATTCTTACTGGTGTGAGGTGATACCTCATTGTAGTTTTGATTTGCATTTCTCTAATGATTAGTGATGTTGAGCATCGTTTCATGTGTTTGTTGGCAATCTGTATATGTTCTTTGGAGAAATGTTTATCTAGGACTTCTGCCCATTTTTGGATTGGGTTGTTTGTTTTTTTGATATTGAACTGCATGAGTGGCATACAAATTTTAGAGATTAATCATTTGTTAGTTGCTTCATTTGCAAATATTTTCTCCCATTCTGTGGGTTGTCTTTTCATCTTGTTTATGGTTTCCTTGCTGTGCAAAAGCTTTGAAGTTTCATTAGGTCCCATATGTTTATTTTTATTTCCATTTCTCTAGGAGGTGGGTCAAAAAGGATCTTGCTGTGAGTTATGTCATAGAGTGTTCTGCCTATGTTTTCCTCTAAGAGTTTTATTGTGTCTGGCCTTTCACTTAGGTCATTAATCCAGTTTGAGTTTATTTTTGTGTATGGTGTTAGGGAGTGTTCCAATTTCATTCTTTTACATGTAACTATCCTGTTATCCCAGCACTACTTATTGAAGAGGCTGTCTTTTCTCCATTGTATATTCTTGCCTCCTTTATCAAAAATAAGGTGACCATATGTGTGTGGTTTTATATCTGGGCTTTCTTGTCCCATTGATCTATATTTCTGTTTTTGTGCCAGTACCATACTGTCTTGATTACTGTAGCTTTGTAGTATAGTCTGAAGTCTGGGGGGTCTGATTCCTTCAGCTGTGTTTTTCTTTCTCAAGATTGCTTTGGCTATTTGGGGCCATTTGTGTTTCCATATAAATTGTGAAATTTTTTGTTCCAGTTCTGTGAAAATGCCATTGGTAATTTGATAGGCATTGCAGTGAATCTGTAGATTGCTTTGGGTAGTATACTCATTTTCACAATGTTGATTCTTCCAATCCAAGAACATGGTATATCTCTCCATCTGTTGGTATCCTCTTTAATTTATTTCATCAGTGTTTAATAGTTTTCTGCATGCAGGTCTTTTGTCTCCTTAGATAGGTTTATTCCTAGGCATTTTATTCTTTTTGTTGCAATGGTAAATGGGAGTGTTTCCTTAATTTCTCTTTCAGATTTTTCATCATTACCATATAGGAATTCAAGAGATTTCTGTGCCTTAATTTTGTATATTGCTACTTTTCCAAATTCATTGATTAGCTCTAGTAGTTTTCTGGTAGCATCTTTAGGATTCTCTATGTATAGTATCATGTCATCTGCAAACAGTGACAGCTTTATTTCTTCTTTTCCAATTTGGATTCTTTATATTTCTTTTTCTTCTGTGATTGCTCTGGCTAAAACTTCCAAAACTATGTTGAATAATAGTGGTGAGAGTGGACAACCTTGTCTTGTTCCTTATCTTAGAGGAAATGGTTTCATTTTTTCACCATTAAGAATGATGTTGGCTGTGGGTTTGTCATATATGGCCTTTATTATGTTGAGGTAAGTTCCTTCTATTCCTACTTTCTGGAGGGTTTTTGTATAAATGGGTGTTGAATTTTGTCGAAAGCTTTTTCTGCGTGTATTGAGATGATCATATGGTTTTTCTTCTTCAATTTGTTAATATGGGGCTTCCCTGGTGGTGCAGTGGTTGAGAGTCTGCCTGCTGATGCAGGGGACACGGGTTTGTGCCCTGGTCTGGGAAGATCCCACATGCCATGGAGCGGCTGGGCCCGTGAGCCATGGCCGCTGAGTCTGCACGTCTGGAGTCTGTGCTCAGCAACGGGAGAGGCCACAACAGTGAGAGGCCCGCATACCACAAAAAAAAAAAAACCACAACAATTTGTTAATATGGTGTATCACATTGATTGATTTGCCTATATTGAAGAATCCTTGCATTCCTGGAATAAACCCCACTTGATCATAATGTATGATCCTTTTAATGTGCTGTTGGATTCTGTTTGCCAGTATTTTGTTGAGGATTTTTGCATCTATGTTCATCAGTGACATCGGCCTCTAATTTTCTTTCTGTGTGACATATTTTTCTGATTTTGGTATCAGGGTGATGGTGGCCTCGTAATGACTTTGGGAGTGTTCTTCACTCTGCTATATTTTGGAAGAGTTTGAGAAGGATAGGTGTTAGCTTGTCTCTAAGTGTTGGATAGAATTCACCTGTGAAGCCATCTGGTCCTGGGCTTTTGTTTGTTGAAGATTTTTAATCACAGTCTCAATTTCAGTGTTTGTGATTGGTCTGTTTATATTTTCTGTTTCTTCCTGGTTCAGTCTCTGAAGGTTGTGCTTTTCTAAGAATTTATCCATTTCTTCCAGGTTGTCTATTTTATTGGCATACAGTTGCTTGTAGTAATCTCTCATGATCCTTTGTATTTCTGCAGTGTCAGTTGTTACTTCTCCTTTTTCATTTCTAATTCTATTGATTTGTGTCTTCTCCCTTTTTTTCTTGATGAGTCTGGCTAATGGTTTGTCAGTTTTGTTTATCTTCTCAAAGAACCAGCTTTTAGTTTTATTGATCTTTGCTATGGATTCCTTCATTTCTTTTTCATTTATTTCTGATCTGATCTTTATGATTTCTGTCCTTCTGCTAACTTTGGGGTTTATTTGTTCTTCTTTCTCTAATTGCTTTATGTGTAAGGTTAGGTTGTTTATTTGAGATGTTTCTTCTTTCTTGAGGTAGGATTGTATTGCTATAAACTTTCCTCTTAGAACTGCTTTTGCTGCATCCCATACGTTTTGGATCATCTTGTGTTCATTGTCACTTTCTTCTAGGTATTTTGTGTTTTCCTCTTTGGTTTCTTCAATGATCTCTTCGTTATTAAGTAGTGTATTGTTTAGCCTCCATGTGTTTCTATTTTTTACAGTTTTTTTCCTGTAATAGATAACTAGTCTCATTGCGTTGTGGTCAGAAAAGATACTTGATACAATTTCAATTTTCTTAAATTTACCAAGGCCTGATTTTTGACCCAGGATATGATCCTTCCTTGAGAATGTTCCATTAGCACTTGAGAAGAAAGTGTATTCTGTTTTTTTTTGGATGGAATGTCCTATAAATATCAACTAAGTCCATCTTTTTTAATGTATCATTTAAAGCTTGTGTTTCCTTTTCTATTTTCATTTTGGATGATCTTTCATTGGTGAAAGTGGGGTGTTAATGTTCCCCGCTATGATTGTGTTAATGTCAATTTCCCCATTTATGGCTATTAGTATTTGCCTTATGTATAGAGGTGCTCCTGTGTTGGGTGTATAAATATCTACAGTTGTTATATCTTCTATTTGGATTGATCCCTTCATCATTATGTAGTCTCCATCTTTGTCTCTTGTAATAGTCTTTATTTTAAAGTCTACTTTGTCTGATATAAGAATTGGTACTCCAGCTTATTTCTATTTGCTGGAATATCTTTTTCCATCCCCTCACTTTCAGTCTGTATGTGTCCCTAGGTCTGAAGTGGGTCTCTTTTAGATGCAGATATACAGGTCTTGTTTTTGTATCCATTCAGCCAGTCTATGTCTTTTGGTGGGAGCATTTAATCCATTTACATTTAAGGTAGTTATCGATATGTATGTTTCTATTACCATTTTCTTAATTGTTTGGGGTTTGTTATTGTAGGTCTTTTCCTTCTCTTGTGTTTCCTGCCTAGCGATGTTCCTTCAGCATTTCTTGTAAAGCTGGTTTTGTGGTGCTGAATTCTCTTAGCTTTTGCTTGTCTGTAACAGTTTTAATTTATCCATTGAACCTGAATGAAATCCTTGCTGGGTAGAGTAATCTTGGTTTTAGGTTCTTCCCTTTCATCACTTTAAATATGTGCTGCTACTCCCTTCTGACTTGCAGAGTTCCTGCTGAAAGATCTGCTGTTAACCTTATGGGGATTCCCTTGTGTGTTATTTGTTGTTTTTCCCTTGTTGCTTTTAATATTTTTTCTTTGTATTTAATTTTTGGTAACTTGAATAATATGTGTCTTGGCATGTTTCTCCTTGGATTTATCCTGTATCGGACTCTCTGTTCTTCCTGGACTTGATTGACTATTTCCTTTCCCATATTAGGGAAGTTTTCAACTATAATCTCTTCAAACATTTTCTCAGTCCCTTTCTTTTTCTCTTCTTCTTCTGGGACCCCTATAATTCGATTGTTGGTGCATTTAATGTTGTTCCAGAGGTCTCTGAGATTGTCCTCAGTTCTTTTCATTCTTTTTCTTTTTTCTGCTCTGCGATAGTTATTTCCACTGTTTTGTTTTCCAGGTCGCTTATCCATTCCTCTCTCTCAGTTATTCTGCTATTGATTTCTTCTAGAGAATTTGAAATTTCATTTATTGTGTTGTTTATCATTGTTTGTTTGGTCTTTAGTTCTTCTAGGTCCTTGTTAAACATTTCTTGTATTTTCTCCATTCTATTTCCACGATTTTGGATCATCTTTACTATCATTACTCTGAATTCTTTTTCAGGTAGACTGCATATCTCCTCTTCATTGTTCGTCTGGTGGGTTTTTGCATTGTTCCTTCATCTGCTGTGTGTTTCTCTGTCTTCTCATTTTGCTTAACTTGCTGTGTTTGGGGGCTCCTTTTCCCAGGCTGCAGGTTCTTAGTTCCTGTTGTTTTTGGTGTCTCCTCCCAGTGGCTAAGGTGTTTTCAGTGGGCTGTGTAGGCTCCCTGGTGGAGGGGACTGGTGCCTCTGTTTTGGTAGATGAGGCTGGATCTTGTCTTTCTGGTGGGCAGAACTGTGTCCGGTGGTATATTTTGGGGTGTCTGTGACCTTATTATGATTTTAGGCAGCCTCTCTGCTAATGAGTGGCATTGTGTTCCTGTCTTGCTAATTGTTTGGCATAGGGTGTCCAGCACTGTAGCTTGCTGGTTGTTGAGTGGAGCTGGGTCTTAGCATTGAAATGGAGATCTCTGGGAAAGCTTTCGCCGTTTGATATTATGTGGAGCCAGGAGGTGTCTTGTGGACCAAGGTCTTGAACTTGGCTCTCCCACCTCAGAGCACAGGCCTGACACCCAGCTGGTTCACCAAGACCCTGTCAGCCACACGGCTCAGAAGAAAAGGGAGTAGGAAAGAAAGAAGGATAGAAGGAAAGAAAGAAAGAAAGGAATGAAGGACGGAAGGAAGGAAGCATGGAAGGAAGGAAGGAAGGAAGAAAGAAAGAAAGAAAGAGAAGAAAGTTATTAAAATAAAAAAATAATTATTAAAAATTAAAAAATTAAAAAGTAATAAAAGAGAAAGAAAGTGGAGAGCAACTAAGCCAAAAAAAAAAATCCACCAATGATAACAAGTGCTAAAAAGTATACTACAGGGCTTCCCTGGTGGCGCAGTGGTTGAGAGTCCGTCTGCCGATGCAGGGGACGCGGGTTCGTGCCCCGGTCCGGGAAGATCCCACATGCCGCGGAGTGGCTGGGCCCGTGAGCCATGGCCACTGAGGCTGCGCGTCCGGAGCCTGTGCTCCGCAATGGGAGAGGCCACAATAGTGAGAGGCCCGCGTACCGGAAAAATAAATAAATAAATAAAGTATACTACAAACAAAAGAAAATGGACAGAACCCTAGGACAAATGGTAAAAGTAAAGATATACAAACTCTCACAAAGAAGCATACACATACACACTCAAAAAAAGAGAAAAAGAAAGAAACATACATATCTATATATTAAAAAAAAAACAACCAAATCAATAAACAAATCTACCAATGATAATAAACTCTAAATACTAAACTAAGATAAACATAAAACCAGAAACAAGTTAGATGCAGAAAGAAAACCCCAAGTTTATAGTTGCTCCCAAAGTCCACCATCTCAATTTTCGGATGACTTGTTGTCTATTCAGGTATTTCAGAGATGCAGGGTACATCAAGTCAATTCTGGAGATTTCATCCGCTGCTCCTGAGGCTGCTGGGAGAAATTTCCCTTTCTCTTCTTTGTTCACACAGCTCCTGGGGTTCACCTTTGGATTTAGACCCGCCTCTGCATGTAGGTAGCCTGAGAGTGTCTGTTCTTCGCTCAAACAGGATGGGGTTAAAGTAGCAGCTGATCAGGTGGCTCTGGCTCACTCAGGCCGTGGGGAGGGAGGGGTACGGAATGCGGGGCGATCCTGCGGTGGCAGAGGCCAGCATGATGTTACAATAGCCTGAGGCACACCATGTGTTCTTCCAGGGAAGTTGTCCCTGGATCACGGGACTCTGGCAGTGGCAGGCTGTACAGGATCCTGAGAGGGGAGGTGTGGATAGTGACCTGTGGTTGCACACAGGCTTCTTGGTGGCTGCAGCAGCAGCCTTAGCATTTCATGCCCGTCTCTGGTGTCCGTGTTGATAGCTGTGGCTCACACCCATTTCTAGAGCTTGTTTAGGTGGCGCTCTGAATTCCCTCTCCTTGCGCACCCTGAAACAATGGTCTCTTGCCTCTTAGGCAGGTCCAGGCTTTTTCCCGGACTCCCTTCCTGCTAGCTGTGGCACGCTAGCCCCCTTCAGGCTGTTTTCATGCAGCCAACCCCAGTCTTCTCCCTGGGATCTGACCTCCGAAGCCCGAGCCTCAACTCTCAGCCCTGCCCCACCTCAGAGGGTGAGAAGACAAGCCTCTCAGGCTAGTGAGTGCTTGTCGGCAGTGATCCTCTGTGTGGGAATCTCTCTGCTTTGCCCTCTGCACCCCTGTTGCTGTGCTCTCCTCCATTGCTCTGAAGCTTCCCTCCCGCCCACCTACCATCTCCACCAGTGAAGGGGCTTCTTAGTGTGTGGAAACTTTTCTTCCTCCACAGCTCCCTCCCCAAGGTGCAGGTCCTGTCCCTATTCTTTTGTTCCTGTTTTCTCTTTTGCCTTCCCCAGGTACGTGGGGAGTTTCTTGCCTTTTGGGAGGTCTGAGATCTTATGCCAGCGTTCAGTAGGTGTTCTGTAGGAGTTGTTCCACATGTAGATGTATTTCTGATGTATTTGTGGGGAGGAAGGTGATCTCCACGTATTACTCCTCTGCCATCTTGAAGGTCTCTCTCCTGTTGGATTTTTTAAAATCACAGTTTCGAATGGTTGGTCTGTTCATATTTTCTCTTTCTTCCTGGTTCATTCTTGGAAGGTTGTACCTTTCTAAGAATTTGTCCATTTCTTCTAGGTTGTCCATTTTATTGGCGTATAGTTGCTTGCAGTAATCTCTTATGATCCTCTGTATTTCTGTGGTGTCAGTTGTAACTTCTCCTTTTTCTTTTCTAATTTTACAGGTTTGAGCTGTCTCCCTCTTTTTCCTGATCAGTCTGACTAAAGGTTCATCAACTTTGTTTATCTTTTCAAAGAACCAGCTTTCAGTTTCATGGATTTTTTTCTATTGTTTTCTTCATCTCTGTTTATTTCTGCTTTGAACTTTTTGATTTCTTTCCTTCTACTACCTCTGGGTTTTGTTTGTTCTTCTTTCTCTAGTTGCTTTAGGTGTAAGGTTAGGTTGTTTATTTGAGATTTTTCTTGTTTCCTGAGGTAAGACTGTATCGCTATAAACTTCCGTCTTAGAACTGCTTTTGCTGCATCCCATAGGTTTTGGATCATTGTGCTTTCATTTTCATTTGTTTCTAGGCATTTTAAAATTTCCTCTTTGATTTATTCAGTGATCCATTCATTGTTTAGTAACATATTGTTTAGCTTCCAGGTGTTTGTGTTTTTTTCCTTGTAATTTATTTCTAATCTCATAGTGTTGTCGTTGGAAAAGATGCTTGATATGATTTCAGTTTTTTTTTTTTAATTTACCAAGGCTTGATCTGTGGCCCAAGATGTGATCTATCCTGGAGAATGTTCTGTGTGCAGTTGAGAAGAAAGTGTATTCTGCTGCTTTTGGATGGAATGTTCTATAAGTGTCAATTAAGTCCATCTGTTCTAATGTGTCATTTAAGGCCTGTATTTCCTGCTTTATTTTCTGTCTCAGTGATCTGTCCATTGGTGTATTTCATGGCTTTGTAGGTGGTCTATATTAAGCTTTTATTACTTTAGCAACTCTTATATGAGGCATAAATTTCTTAAGGAGGAATTAAGTGAAAGATCTTCATCATTTATTTTGTGTGTGTATGTGTGTCTAGCTGATATAATTTCTTGTGACAGAAACCTTAGAGTTTAGAATAGGCAGAACTTTTCCAGGGTATTTGGATTTTCCTCTTTCTTTTCTCCTTTATACACAACTGAACATCTCCACTGAAATTGAAAGTGAGTGAAATGCTGAGCCTCCTGTGGTCTTTGCCTGCTGATGACCACAAGGCCCATTTCTTTCTTTTTTTTTTTTTTGCGGTATGCGGGCCTCTCACTGTTGTGGCCTCTCCCACTTTGTGGGGCACAGGCTCCAGACGCACAGGCTCAGCGGCCATGGCTCACGGGCCCAGCCGCTCCACAGCATGTGGGATCTTCCCAGACCGGGGCACGAACCCGTGTCCCCTGCATCGGCAGGCGGACTCTCAACCACTGTGCCACCAGGGAAGCCCCTCACAAGGCCCATTTCTTTAGGTACATGGGTGCACCACAGAAAACAAAAGACAGGCAAAAGGAACGTTGGCTTCAATCTGATGCCTGAGTTTTACTGTGCTGACAAAGCCTTCCTAGTGTTTGCCTCCTCGTGGTGAGTGCCTTTCATCTGGGAAGATGCCAGCAGACCTATTTATTATATGAATATGGTGGATGCTATTCTTTGTGTATTCCCATGTTACTCTTCAGAAGAGATGCTTTTAGTACGTGGGACTCATAAACACTGTGTCAGGATCTAGGGTGGCTTCGAAAGTGAAGACTTTCGGAGAATTAGTGAGGCTTCTCTCTTTAAGAAGACTTCTGCTTATGTGTGCACCAGCAGTTCTCAGATTGCCTGCTCTCTGATGGCTGTTGATAAGCATTTCCTTCAAGACAGGTTGGTACCTTTATAATTAGGTGGTGAAAAGAAGCATGGTGTCAGAAGTTTGACCTGCTCGTGCATGTGTGAAGGCGGAATTTCCTGAGCTTTTCTATAGTCTGGCTCAGCTGTCCAAGGATGTGTCTGGTTGCCTCAGAAAGAAGGTACAGCCCTGACCCTGAAGGACTGCTGGGCTGGGTGGGGGCCGTGTTGGTGCAGGTGTAATAGAGGGGATTTGAACAGTTAGACTGGGCCACTTGGAGGCCCCTTCAATCCTGAGCTTCTTCTGCCCTACAGTTCCAGAAGTTTTCATTTGAGAGAATAAGGCAATGGCTCCCAAACGCCAAAGATCTCTATTCACTTATTACCCATCCTCTCTTTTTCCTTCTGTTAAAATGAAATAATTTCATTATAATTTTTGAAAACAAGACATCCAGTCCCCATGGGCAGAGATGAGGACATAGCCTCAGGTCAGATGATACAGTGCTCTAGCTCCTTAGTAAGCATGCACAGGGACATGGGAGTTAGAAGGTAAATTAAATTGGAATATTTAAAAGCAGTTGGGAAAAGCTTCTTTAATTTTTCTTATCCTTGGGCATCTATTTTCTGGATATATTTGGGCTAAATCTATCAACCTTGGAGTTCCCTATTGATATGAAAGGTGGGGTTTGTGAGGAGGTGGAAGAAGGAAAGAACACATCAGCTGAGAAGGGCGTTTGCCTAAAGCGGACAAAGGACAAAGGTCTCCTTGAAGTGGGAGCTTATTTCTACATTTTGTAAACTATTATCCTTATTTTTACCAACTTCAAAATCAAAGTGGTCTCTTTCACTCTTGCCTTTGGACAGCTTTCCTTCTAAACACATGTAGTTTATTAGAAACCTGAGTACCAAGCACTCTGGAGCCAAAGGATTGTTTCCAGGGTTGGATTCTGATGTCAGCATCAGGGTCTTGGGCCATCAAACATTTCTCTGAATTCAGGGCATCTGAATGCCGGGGATCGTGAGGCTGAATCCTGGTCTTTGTTGAGACGCAGGAGCAGCCTCTTGGTGTCATGTTGGTGTCACCGTTAGACACGGTTCCAGGAAAGATGCAGAGCAAATCACAGATGACATCTGAGGAATGAGAAAATTGGTTGATTTATTTCCTTTCCTTCCTGTTACTACAGCATGGGGGACAACTTGGGACATTTTGTTTTTCTCCAAGAGGAGATATTTGAACAGATGCCTGCCTACAGAGAGGCTGGTGAGGGTCTTGCCTTCCTGACTGGAGGAATAGGATTGTGTACACAGAGGAGGGCTGCACCTTTGACACCAACTTTTAGCAGCTGAGAGAAGTGTAGAATGGGGCAGAGAAATTTGCTTTGCTGTCTATATAATCTTGCTCCTATGCCCGAGGGCTTGTGTCTTGGCCACAGCAGGCTTCTTGAACAACAGAGTGACACCAGAGTCTTTAGGAAGGTCTCGGGCACGTCCCTGATGTAGCCACGTGGAGCCCAAAGGTTGCAGTGTTGAGGGCGTGGCTCCTGGGCTCTTGTTTGTGAGAACCACTCCCAAGGTACTCATAGCACCTTGTGGCAGGAAAGGTCTCTGCTGGACCAGTTAGCTGTCCCAAGTGGATCACAGAGTCCTGCCCTCGAGAAACTTACATCGTGGGACTTAGTCATAGCTGACGTGGACCGAGCTTCAGACCTTGTAACTAGCACTTTCATGGATTATGTCATTTAATCTGCACAACAATTTTATGACATTGTAAAATTATTTCCCCTTTGTAGAGGTGAGGAGGTTGAAGCTTTCAGAAATTAAGGAGCTTGCCTGGGGCCACACAGGTAAGAGGAGATAAGGCTGGGGTTGAATTCAGACAGTCTGGCTCCGGTGCTCATTTGTAGATTAGTATTTTTTAATATAGATGTTAATATCAACCTGTGTAGTGTTGCATAGCTGTTCTTGATTTTTCACAAGTGGCAAGATGTGGTAAAGCCAGCTGTTCCTATACAAAGTATTCTATGACAAAGCCAATGATACTTTCTTCCCTTGATTCTTATCCAGGGTGTCTGAATCTCAGGAATAACAGGAACAGACGGCAAATCAAATGGTATTTTTAAGTCATGGAGGCTAAAGAAGGAGAATTTTAAGAAGGGAGTAGACAACAATGTTAAATGCTATGGAGACAGAAAGTAAAATGGGAACTTAAGAGATCCTATCAGATTTGCGATTAGATTTTGTGAGCTGAAACAATCTATTGTCTCCTGGTATACCACAAAGGGTCTCTCCCCCCACTCAATTTTAATGAAATACATAATGCACATATGGTACTAAATTCAAAATATATAAAAGGTAGACAATGAAAAGCTCTAGGTCTCCCTCACATACCTGTACCCCAGGCACCCTTTCCAGGAAGCAAACACTTATCAATTTCTTGTGTATCCTTCCTGAGCTACTCTATAGACATATAATAAGTGTACATACTTTCTTTTCTCTTTTTTTACACATAGAATATTATACTATATGCAGTGTTCTGCATCTTTTTTTTAATAACTTAACAATATATCTGTATTCTTGTAGACTATCCCATAATAGTACAGCAAGAGTTTCTTTATTACTTTTTGCAGCTGCACAGGGTTCCACGGTATGGATGTGTTCTCATTTATTTAATGAAGATATGTTTTCAGCTTGCCCTGAAAAAGCACCAACAACTAGGAGAGATACTGGAAAGGACTTTCTCTTTCAAGGACAGAAAGGCAACTATCTGAAGGAAGTAGATCGAGCTGAGGACCATTCACGTGCTAAGGGTTGCCTGTACCAGGTCTAATTGAACCCAACAAGAACTAGCTTATTGCTCAAGGGTTTTCTTACAACCTACCACCCTGCACTATGATTTAGAAACTTCATTTCTGAAAATGGTGTAACTCCTTATACACTGGCTAGAAGAAGTCAAGATACTGTCTCCAATCTTTTGGGAAATGAGGGAAGTTATAATTGTGTCTTTTTGACTTTGTAACTCTAGCATCCCCAGAGTATTTTGCACATGAGAGGCTTTTAATAAATGTTTGTTTACTTGAATGAATGAATGAGGGCACAGGGCCACATTGGATTTCTGAAACAGAGTCAGTGAATGAGGGTTTGTGGCTAGAATTTTCATTCGTCTATCATCTAACCTCCCATCAAACATTTACTGTAAGTACCAGCCTCTGCTAGTCAGTCCTGGTTATAAAGCAAACATATGCATTTGACCCTCCATATCCTCTGGTTCTGCATCTGTGAATTCAACCAGCTGTGGATCAAAAATATTTTTTTAAAAAATTCCAGAAAGTTCTAAAAAGCAAAACTTGAATTTGCTGCACACTGGCAACTATTTACATAGCGCTTACATGGTATAAGGTATTATAAGTAATCTAGAGATGATTTAAAGTATAGAGGAGTATGTGCTTAGGTTATATGCAGATACTATACCATTTTATATAAGGGACTTAAGGATTCATGGATTTTGGTATCTATGGGGGTCCTGGAACCCATCCCCATGGATACCAAGGGACAACTGTACTTAGACAAGTCATCAGGCTGAAATAACTTGGTAGAAGTATCTCTAACCTCTGTGTCCTCTAATTTCTAATATCCTAATTTTCCTAATATCCTCTAATTCCTCATTTCAAAAGAAAAGGCTCTAGACTCAGATCTGAGCAGTACAAATTCTACCACTTACTAACTGAGCGACCTTGTATACTGGCTGAATTCTGAACTTATATTTCCTCATCTGCAAAGCAGGAATAGTATTACCTATTTTCTTAGGGGTTTTATGAGGATTAAATGAGCTAATATTTAAAACACCTAAGAAAGTCCTTGTCTGATAACAGAAGTTTAAAGCTGTTAATTTCCTCTTCTTTGGTCTTCTGCCTCTCATAAGGTATGACCCATGCAATTGACCACTGCTGATTTTTAGTATGTTAACTTATCAATAAATGGGAATACAGGTTTATAAATCAGTTTTCTGTAAATTTGGTTGTAATCTTAGAATATTAATTATGGTAGGGCACTTGAGGATTGTCTAATCCAAGTCGTTTTTTGTTTTTTAAGTAGAGGATACATGATCAGAAATTTGTTTGTGTGTAAACTGCATAATGTAAAAAATTACTCACAGAATTAACAATTAAAAACATTTTAGCAGCACAAACAGAAAATAGTCCATAAACAGTTTAATCAATTTTATTCTCACAAAGGTTCATAGTTTTAGGCCTAGTGTAAGTAACTGGTCAAATATGAAAATCAATGAGAAAAAAAAAAAGAAAATCAACGAGAATTCTTATATCTAACAGACTAGGGAGTTCTTGATTTATGGCTTGTATTCTGCAGACACATCTCAATTCTGAATCTACAGAACTGCTTTAGCAGTTCTGTGAAAGAGAATGTGTTTTCCCAGAATCAGTTAGACTGATATAATTTCCGGAATTTGGCAACTATTTCATGACTTTTTTGTCTGTGTTTCGTTTTGTTTTGCAAATGGCAGAAAGTCCTCTCAAACTGTCTTAAGCCAAAAAGTGAATTTATTGACTCAGGTAATTGGCATAAAAGAGCTTCAGGTATGTCTTAAGGCTGTCACTGTAAGTTTTTGGTTATAGAAAACACTTTTGTTTAAAAAGTTGACTTTCGGTTTATTAAACCCCAAACTGAAAAAGCCCAGGTCTTCTTAAGCTTTAAGTTCAATTTAGAAATATGATTATTCTACAAATATATCTAGCAAATTTTTAATCGAGACATTGAATTTTTTATTTCTATTAAGTTCAATTGGGGTCTTTTAAAAAAATATCCTCTACATCGCTACTTGAAAATGTTTAAACTTTCTTCTACCTTCTTGAATATATGGAATGTAGTATAATAATTGTTTTAATGTCTTTGTCTATTAATTCTGTCAGCCCTGGCATTTCTGGGTAGGTTTCTATTGAGAATTTTTCTCTTCACTGTGTGCTTTATTGTCCTATAATCTTATCTGATAAGTTTTGATTGGATTTTAGATACTAATTATTTTTTATTGAAGTATAGTTGATTTACAGTGTTGTGTTAGTTTCTGGTGTACAGCAAAGTGATTCAGTTATACATATATATATATATTCTTTTTCATATTCTTTTCCATTATGGTTTATTACAGGATATTGAATATAGTTCCCCATGCTATACAATAGGACCTTGTTGTTTATCTATTCTATATGCAGTAGCTTGCATCTGCTAGTCCCAAACGCCCAATCCAACCTTTCCCCACTCCCCTCCCTCTTGGCAACTGCAAGTCTGTTCTTCTATGTCTGTGAGTCTGTTTCGTAGATAAGCTCATTTGTGTCATATTTTAGATTCCACATATAAGTGATATCATATGATATTTGTCTTTCTCTGTCTTACTTTGCTTGGTATGATAATCTCTAGGTTCATCCATGTTGCTGCAAATGGCATTATTTCTTCTTTTTTATGGCTGAGTAGTAAGCCATTGTATATATGCACCACATCTTCTTTATCCATTCATCTGTTGATGGGCATTTAGGCTGTTTCCATGTCTTGGCTATTGTAACAGTGCTGCTATGAACATTGGGGTGCATGTATCTTTTCAAGTTAGAGTGTTCTTCAGATATATACCCAGGAGTGGGATTGCTGGATCATATGGCAACTCTATTTTTAGTTTTTTGAGGAACCTCCATACTGTTCTCCATAGTGTCTGCACCAATTTACATTCTCACCAACAGTGTAGGAGGGTTCCCTTTTCTCCTCACCCTCTCCAGCATTTATTATTTTTAGACTCTTTAATAATGGCCATTCTGACAGGTGTTAGGTGATACCTCACTGTAGTTTTGATTTTCATGAATAATTAGTGATGTTGAGCATCTTTTCATATTCCTGTTGGCCATCTGTATGTCTTCTTTGGAGAAATGTCTATTTAGGTCATCTGCCCATTTTTTGATTGGGTTGTTTGTTTTTTGTTGTTGAGTTGTATGAGGTGTTGGTATATTTTGGAAATTAACTCCTTATTGGTCACATCATTTGCAAATATTTTCTCCCAGTCCGTAGGTTCTTTTCATTTTTTTATGCTTTCCTTTGCTGTGCAAAAGCTTATAAGTTTGATTAGGTCCCATTTGTTTATTTTTGCTTTTATTTCTATTGCTTTGGTAGACTGACCTAAGAAAACATTAGTATGATTTATTAGATGTTGTAACTTTTATCTTGTTGGTGGCTTAGATATGTTTGTATTTCTCTATTCTTGAGCTTTTTTGCACAAGGTTAAGTTACTTAGAAACAATCCTTTTGAATCTTGCTTTTAAGGTTTGTTAGATGGGACCACAATAGCATTTAGTCAGGCTAATTTTCCCCACTACTGAGGCAAAACCCTTTTGAGTACTTTGCCAATCCCTGCATGATTTATGAGGTAATTGGTTGATGGGAACAGATACTATTTCTGACCCCACATGAGCAAAGACAATTGTTCCTGCTCCCTGTATAACTCTTTTAGGTAGTTCTTTCCCTACCTTGGGTAGTTTCTTCACACACAGGTACTGATCAGTATTCATCTGACCCTCTGAAGACCTCTAGAACTCTCTACCTGTGTAGCTTTCTTCTTTCCATTATTCTACCCTATGACCTCAAGCTGCCTCAACCTTCCCAGATGTCCAACTCTGTCTCCTCTGGACCAGCTCTGCCTGCGCTGCACCCTGAAAAAAGTCTCTCCAGGAAGTAAGCTGGTGCAATTGTAGGGCTCATCTTGTTTGTTTTCTTCTCTTAGGGATCCCTGTCCTGTGCTTCCTGACATCCATTGTCTGAAAAATCACTGTTTCTTATGTTTTGTCTGGTTTACATTTCTTTGGCTTTCAAAGGATGTTGCAATCATCCGTTGCATTTTACTCTGTCTGCCTCTGGCTCCAACACTCAGATTTGAACCCAGCGGGTTCAAATGATGTCATTAGGACATCTCTGGGCTCTGCATTGGTTTCATTCTCATGCATCTTGTGGCAATATCAACAACCTCATATTTAAGGCCCTCCAGTTTAAGTCCAGCAGAAAAGAGAGTGGCCCTGCTTTGTCTCAGCAGGAATCTAATTGCCTCTCCTTGGCTGGATTTGTTTACTTATCTATCCCTTAACCATTTACTTGTCAGGAATGGTGTCAGCTCCACCTGAGTCACATGGTGAAAGAAGAGGAAGAAAAGATTGGGGTGACAAAAATCAGGGAAAAGGATACTGGCAGAAAAGTCAACATGTTATTACAGCCACTTAGCCATGGTCCTTCAGGAGAGTCCTGGAGTTGATGTAGCTGTCTCTGGATTCTTAGGATACTGTGTCATCTTCATACATAGAGCTTTCTTTTAGCAAAATCTGCTGTTCCTCTTGAAACTGAGCCACATTGATGGGGTTGATGATTGATAATTTAGAATCATCCTGAGGTTTCCATGATAAAAGCAGCTACAAACATTTAAAGCCTGGTACACACTCATCAACATCCAGAAACTTCTTTGGATATAAACTTTTTAAAACTTTTTAAAATTGAAGTATAGTTGATGTATAATATTATATGTTACACGTGTACAGTATAGTGATTCACAATTTCTAAAGGTTATACTCCATTATAGTTATTATAAAATAGCTTATTTTATGCATAATAGTTTAATAGTTTGTACCTCTTAATCCCCTACCCCTATATTGCCCCTCTCCCCTTCACACTCCCCACTGGTAACCACTGGTTTGTTCTCTATATCTGTGAGTCTGTTACTTTTTTGTTATATTCACTAGTTTGTTGTATTTTTAGATTCCACATATAAGTGATATCATACTGTATTGTCTTGCTCAGTCTGACTTATTTCACTTAGCATAATAACCTTCAAGTCCATCCCTGTTGCTGCAAATGGCAAAATTCCATCCTTTTTTATGGCTGGGTAATATTCCATTGTATATATGTACCACATCTTCTTTGTCCATTCGCCTGTTGATGGACACTTGGGTTGCTTCCTTGTCTTGGCTATTGTAAATAACGCTGGATATAAACTTTTGAGATTTATGATTCTGTTGAACCCAGGGCAATTCAACAAAGCGAAGTTGAATAGTCCCTAATTCTCTCTGCTAAGTCTATGTCTATTTTGATGTGGTCACTATAACAAATCAGAAATTCAGTTTCCAGTTTTCTTTAGTCACATGTCACCTCAGTACAGTCTCATCAGCCCCTGGAGTCAGGTTGCCCTGTGCTTTGCAATCTTAAAAAATCGTGAAAAAATTTCTCCAAATGTCTATGATGCGATGATCTGGGTCTATTTAAGTAAGTTTAAAAGTCTTCACACAACTTCTATTCACCTTCTTTTGAATATTACCTAAAAATTGTGAATTTTAAGAGCATGAGTTGAAAATTCACAGTTTAGATCACACTGCAATGGGGTCTGTCTTACAGTTTGTCTCAGCACAAAGTACCCAATGGTGAGGAAACAGAAGCTTCCGTTTCAGGGCAAACTTCCATCTTGACTTGAATTTCCTCCCAGTCCTTTATAATTTTGCCTTTCCCTTTCATTGTAGAGCCCCATCTGACCTTTCCCATGTTTATGCCAAACTACTCAAATTCTTTCAGACAGGCGGCTGAGCCTGCCAGTTCCTGTGTGTGAGCTCATCGGTAAGGTGTTTGTTTTGTTGAACATCCTGAGCTGGCTGGTTCAGGTGAGCTGCATTGCCTGGAGGGCCCCATGTTAGATGTCCCTGCTCTGTACCACTCATTATGCACAGGAGGAAAAAGAGGGGTAAAGTGACTGACTCAGGTTGATCGGTGAGGAGTGGCTGGGCAAGACTCCAAGCTTCCTGCTTCCTCAGCCAGGAGATTTTCAGCAGTGGGACTTGGAGCAGAGAGATGTGCATGCTGTCTCTGGCTCCACCATGTACCAGCCATGACTTTGAGCAGGGTATTTAACCCTCTGAGTTTTGTTTCCATCTATAAAATTGGAGCTGTACCACCTACTTGACAGTGCTGTTGTGAGGATTAATTGATGCATGCAACTTTTGTAAATCACCTGGCAGAGCAGTTCCCTTTCCCATTGATCTTTGCCTCTCATCTGAGCTTTCTCGGGGCAGGAATCAATTCCTCTGAAGAGAATAACCCTTGTGGAGACAGATGAAACTGGTTTCTGAATCAGTCAAGCTCTGGCCTTGCTGGTTCAGACTTGCTGGGCTCCCTAGCCCAAGATACCAGCAACTGTGACCCTGGCAATATTGTGGATGACCATGCTAGGTAATGCACACCAGGACAGATGGGACTAAGCTTGGATAGTTTGAGAAAGGCCAAAGTTTCCCCAGAGATTTCTTTAAAAGGCCCCAAACCTTTATAGTCCCACAAAAAGGTTTCTGTATCAGAATATTTTATATGAATTTAAGGCAAGCTTGAAAGAAATTATTTTACATTCATTGACAAGACTATTTTCCTAACTCATTTTTTTCTTCAATTTTAAAAATTGAAGTAGAGTTGATTTACAGTGTTGTGGTAATCTCTGCTGTACAGCAAAGTGACTCAGTTATAGACATACTTATATATTTTTATATTCTTTTCCATTATGGTTTATCACAGGATATTGAATATAGTTCCCTGTGCTATACATTAGGACCTTGCTGTTTACCCTTTCTAAATGTAATAGCTTGCATCTACCAACCCCAAACTCCCAGTCCATCCCTCTCCCTCCCCCACTCCCCCTTGGCAACCACAATTCTGTTCTCTATATAGGTCTGTGAGTCTGTTTCTGTTTTGTAGATAGGTTCACTGTGCCATATTTTAGATTCCACATATAAGTGATATCGTATGGTATTTGTCTTTCTGACTTACTTCACTTAGTATGATAATCCCTAGCTGCATCCATGTTGCTGCAAATAGCATTATTTCCTTCTTTTTTAATGGCCATTGTGTATATGTACCACATCTTCTTTATCCATTCATCAGTTGATGGACTTTAGGTTGTTTCCATGTTTTGGCTATTGTGACTAGTGCTACTATGAACACAGGGGTGCATGTATCTTTTTGCTTTTTTGGTTTTTTTTAATATACTGTTTTATATTTGCTTCAAACAGTGGATTATGTTTTTTTGTTGTTGTTTAGTTTTTTTAATCTTTATGGGAGTATAATTGCTTTACAATGTTGTGTTAGTTTCTGCCACACAACAAAATGAATCAGCTATATGTATACATATATCCCCATATCCCCTCTCTTGAGCCTCCCTCCCACCCTCCCTATCCCACCCCTCTAGGTGGTCACAAAGCATCGAGCTGATCTCCCTGTGCTATGCAACAGCTTCCCACTAGCCATCCATATTATATTTGACATATTATGTATGTCAATGCTACTCTCTCACTTTGTCCCAGCTTCCCCTTCCCCATGTCCTCAAGCCCCTTCTCTACGTCTGTTTTTATCCCTGCCCTGCCACCAGGTTCATCAGTACCATTTTTTTAGATTCCATATATGTGTGTTAGCATACAGTATTTGTTTTTTTCTTTCTTACTTCACTTTGTATGACAGACTCTAGGTCCATCCACCTCACTACAAGTAACTCAATTTCATTCCTTTTTATGGATGAGTAATATTCCATTGTATATATGTGCCACTTTTTTTTTTTTTTTTTTGTGGTATGCAGGCCTCTCACTGTTGTGGCCTCTCCCGTTGCGGAGCACAGGCTCCAGACGTGCAGGCTCAGCGGCCATGGCTCATGGGCCCAGCTACTCCGCGGCACGTGGGATCCTTCCAGACTGGGGCACGAACCCGTGTCCCCTGCATCGGCAGGCGGACTCTCAACCGCTGCGCCACCAGGGAAGCCCCACTTCTTCTTTATCCATTCATCTGTCAATGGACATCTAGGTTGCTTCCATGTCCTGGCTATTGTAAATAGTGCTGCAATGAACATTGTGGTACATGTATCTTTTTGAATTATGTTTTTCTCAGGGTATATGCCCAGTAGTAGGATTGCTGGGTCATATGGTAGTTGTATTTTTAGATTTTTAAGGAACCTTCATACTGTTCTCCATAGTGGCTGTATCAATTTACATTCCCACCAACAGTGCAAGAGGGTTCCCTCTTCTCCACACCCTCTCCAGCATTTATTGTTTGTAGATGTTTTGATGATGGCCATTCTGACCAGTGTGAGGGATCCCTCATTGTACTTTTGATTTGCATTTCTCTAATGATTAGTGATGCTGAGCATCTTTTCATGTGTTTGTTGGCAATCTTTATGTCTTCTTTGGAGAACTGTCTATTTAGGTCTTCCACCCATTTTTGGATTGGATTGTTTTTTTTTTGATATTGAGCTGCATGAGCTGCTTGTATATTTTGGAGATTGATTCTTTGTCAATTGCTTCATTTGCAAATATTTTCTCCCATTCTGAGGGTTGTCTTTTCATTGTTTATGGTTTCCTTTGCAAAAGCTTTTAAGTTTCATTAGGTCCCATTCATTTATTTTTTATTTCCATTACTCTAGGAGGTGGGTCAAAAAAGATCTTGCTGTGATTTGTCATATAGTGTTGTGCCTCTGTTTTCCTCTAAGAGTTTTATGGTGTCTGGCCTTACATTTAGGTCTTTAATCCATTTTGAGTTTATTTTTGTGTATGTTGTTAGGAAGTGTTCTAATTTCATTCTTTTGCATGTAGCTTAGAGTTTTTTCCACGTATATTCCTAGGAGTGGGATTGCTGGATCATATGGTAATTGTATTCAATATTTTTAGTTTTCTGAGGAACCTCTATAATGTTTTCCATAATGGTTGTACCAACTTACATTCCCACCAACAGTGTAGGAGGGTTTCCTTTTCTCCACACCCTCTCCAGCATTCAATTGTAGACTTTTTAATGATGGCCATTCTGACCCTCATTTTAAAATGCAAAGGTAACAAGAAAAGAGCATTCTGTACATTTATTTAGATTCTGACTTCTCCATTTCTAAGGAGACAGGGACATTGCTTTTTCTCCTCTGTAGCTTATCACCTTGATTAGCCTTATTGTCTTTGCATAATGGTCTCTCCTGAAGCGCTGAGTGCCAGCCACTTTGACAGATGTGGTGCTATGGACTGAATGTGTCTCCCACAAATTCAAATGCTGAAGTCTTAATCACCGATGTAATGGTATTTATCTTTGTTTTGTATTGGAGTACAGTTGATTTACAATGTGTGTTAGTTTCAGGTGTACAGCAAAGTGATTCTGTTATACATATACACATATCTATTCTTTTTCAAATTCTTTTCCCATTTAGGTTGTTACAGAATATTGAGCAGAGTTCCCTGTGCTATATAGTCCTTGTTTGTTGTCTATTTTAAATGTAGTACTGTGTATATGTCAATCCCAACTCCCAATTTATCCCTCCCCCCCCACCTTTCCCCTTTGGTAACCATAAGTTTGTTTTCTAAGTCTGTTTCTGTTTTGTAAATAAGTTCATTTGTATAATTTTTTTTTTAGCTTTCCCATATAAGCAATATCATATGATATTTGTCTTTCTCTGATTTACTTCACCTATTATGATAATCTCCAGGTCTATTCATGTTGCTGTGAATGGCAGTATGGCATTATTTCATTATTTTTAATGGCTGAATAATATTCCATTGTATGTATGTACCACGTCTTCCTTATCCATTCCTCTGTTGAGGGACATTTAGGTTGCACTTAGGGACATTTATGTTCCCTTTCCTCCACACCCACTCCAGCATTTATTGTTTGTAGACTTTTTGATGATGGCCATTCTGACTGGTGTGAGGTGATGTCTCATTGTAGTTTTGATTTGCATTTCTTTAATAATCAGCAATGTTGAGCATCTTCTCACGTGCCTGTTGGCCACCTGTACGTTTCCTTTGGAGAAATGTCTATTCAGGTCTCTGTCCACTTTCTGACTGGGTTGTTTGTTTTTTTGATATTGAGATGCATGAGCTGTCTGTAAATTTTGGAAATGAATCTCTTCTCGGTAACAATGTTTGCGAATATTTTCTCCCATTCTGTGGGTTGTCTTTTCATTTTTTTTATGGTTTCCTTTGTGTGCAAAAAAGCTTTTGAGTTTAATTAGGGCCCATTTGTTTATTTTTGTCTTTATCTCCATTGCTCTAGGAGACAGATGAAAAAAGATATTGTGCCATTTATGTCAAAAATTGTTCTGCCTATGTTTTCCTCTAAGAGCTTTATAGTATTAGGTCTTACATTTAGGTCTTTAATCCATTTTGAGTTTGTTTTTGTGTATGGTGTTAAAGAATGTTCTAATTTCATTCTTTTACATGTAGCTGTCCAGTTTTCCCAGCACCATTTATTGAAGAGACTGTCTTTTCCCCAATGTAATGGTATTTGGAGGTAGGGTCTTTGGGAGGTAACTGGGTTTGGATGAGGTCATGGGGTGGAGTCCCCACAATGGGATTAGTGCCTTTAAAAGGGGATGGAGGGACCAGAGCTTGCTCTGTACTCTCCACCATGTGAGGACACATGGCTGTCTGCAAATCAGGAAGAAGGTTCTCACCAGACAGTGGATCTGCTGGTACCTTGATCTTAGAATTCCCAGCATCCAGAATTATGAGAAGTACTTTGTTGTATAAGCCACCCAGCCTATGGTAATTTGTTATAGCAGTCCAAACATGCTTTGAATTTCATCCCAGGAATAAGTCACATTAATCAACCACTACTCACCTAGAATTATTTTTCTTGACCTGTGCTTTGGTATGATAGCATTGACTCATGGTAGGTGGGGGTGTGGAAAGAAGCAGTTCTGTTAATTAATGTGTTGTTTTATCTATTATCAGGATGTTGTCTGTAACACTACAGATTTCTCTTGATGAGGCTCATTAGGAGGAAAAGCTCCCTGGCCTTTATAATAGGAACAGTTCTTTTCTCTGGAGCGATTGGTTTGCTTTTATCTTATGACTGCCTTGAGATATATGACTGATCAACATTCCTTTTTAGTGCTATGTGCCAGGCAGATAGGAAGGTTAGAATCAAATTTAACACTTACTTTTACATATTATTTAGAACTTTACAGGATAAATGTTTTGTATTTGTCTGTTCCAGATGTTGTTAATATTTGACTTTTGACATTATATAAAGGAGGGATTTTATGTGATAAAATGTACGTAGCTGTGCCAGACAGAGAAGAGACATTAAAGTGGCTATAAAATCTAGAGGCAACATGGGAAACAAACCATGGGAAGGTAATTTTACAATTAAAATGCTTACAATTTAGGAGATGTAGGAGATTCATGAACCAATGAAATAACACTTGTATATTACATTCTTAAACTTTTACTAGCTTCAATCATAATATATTGGTTATTATATTAATATTTTAACATTATATTCAGACAGCTTTCCTTCCTTCCAAAGTACTTTCTTTCTCATTTGTCAAACATAACAGGAGAGATAATGTACAATGTTAAAATTTATTTCTGAAATGCTTTATTGTTTTAATCAGTACACATTATATTAAGAATAGAATTTCCTTAAAAATTAACAAATAACTCTAAGTTTCACTGTTAGGACATTGATATGAAGAAAGGAAACATCTGGCTCTTTTGACTTTTTACATTTATCCAAGTTCTAAATAGATTCTCATGTTAAGGTTCTTCTGTGTTATTTTTGTCCAAGTTGTGACAGCTAAAACAAAACATAAAAATCATAAATATTACTGTTTTTAATCACAAAGGAAACTTGGGCTTGAATTATATTTGTAAACACCTTAAATGCACACTTTTATCATGGTAAAATCCAGGCTTTCTATTTCATGCACTGCATTTCTAGAATAATACATTTTCATTCAATATTCACCACTAACTCAAATGTTTAAGATTCATAGATATTTAAAAACTGTCATGGCAAAAAGATGTGTAAACATTATATAGGAGTAAATTCAAGTAATGGAAAACAAAAATCTGAGAATAAAAAAATTAATATTAATTCACTATGAAAATGTAAAGAAAAACAACATCATGTGTGACTTTACTGCTGACAGTTCACTTTTCTATATTATTTCTAAAAGAAATTAGAAATATATTTAATATATTTCTAAAGATCATTAAAAGGAAGGGAAAAGGCTTTCAATTCTGGAAGGCTGGGTAAACTATTTCACCAAGTCTATGACAGAGAGATAGAAATTATAAACTTTAAACAAATACAAAAACCAACTACCTGTAGGCAATGGGGAGCAACTGAAAGCAGGTGGCTTCTGGAACAGAATCAACACTTGGAAGGAGGGAATAGCCTGGACTGAGTTCTCTGGTTCTGTGGCTCTTAGCCTGAAGGCAGGCCACAGTTGGTGCTATACTGGCAGCTAAAACTGACAGAAAACCTGCAGTCTTTCTGGACTGAAAAACCAGAGGAAAGAGTTTGGGGGCAACAGACTGTACAGACTAACAAACAAACAGGTGAGATTTGAACTGCTACCCAAGAGACAGAGTTTGAACTTTGGGTTTGACCAACACTCTTCAGAGAAATAGAATTCAGTTTCCAAAATACAACATTCAAAATGTAAAGGATACAATCTAAAATTAGTAAATATATGAAGAAACAGGAAAATGGAGCCATTCTCTAGGGGGAAAGACAATGGAAACCAACAGTGAGATGATCCATGTGTAGTAATTAATAGAACAGGGTTTTTTTTTGGCCATGCCGCATGGCATATGGGATCCTACTTCCCTGACCAGGGATCGAACCTGTGCCCCTTGCATTGGAAGTGCAGTGTCTTAACCACTGGACCCCAAGAGTGGGCCCATAGTAGACCACGTTTTAGAAGCAGCTAGGACAATATCTTCAATGAAATAATGAAAACTAGGCTCACAATGAATGAAAAAAGGAAATCTCAACATAAAAATATAAACTACATTTAAAAAAAATCCAAGTGAAAATTAAAGAACTGGTAAATACATCAAACAGCAGAATGGAGATAGCAGAAGAAAGACTTATTGAATCTGAAGACAGAGTAACTTATAGACGTTAAAGAACAGCATCCTCAGGGATTTGTGGGACACTATAAACAGTTAAACATAAATGTAAATGGAGTCCCAAAAGGAGAGACAAAAGTGGGCATAAAAATTCTTGAAGAACTAACAGCTGAAAATTCCCTAAATTTGGTGAAGGTATAAATTTATAGACTCAGGAAGCTCAGTGATCCCCAAGCAAGATACACAGAAGTCATGCATAGATACATTATAATTAAATTGCTGAAAACCAAAGATAATGATAAAATCTTGAAAGCACCAGAGAGAGATTACGCATTACATATAAATTTACACTGATCTGACCCTGAGAAAACTCTTCAAAAAGAGTCATGTACCAAAATGTTCACTGCAGCTCTATTTACAATAGCCAAGACATGGAAGCAACCTAAGTGTCCATCAACAGATGAATGGATAAAGAAGATGTGGCACATATATACAATGGAATATTATTCAGCCATAAAAAGAAACGAAATTGAGTTATTTGTAGTGAGGTGGATGGACCTAGAGACTGTCATACAGAGTGAAGTAAGTCAGAAAGAGAAAAACAAATACTGTATGCTAACACGTATATATGGAATCTAAAGAAAAAGGTCATGAAGAACTAGGGGCAAGATTGGAATAAAGACACGGACCTACTAGAGAATGGACTTGAGGATATGGGGAGGGGGAAGGGTAAGCTGTGACAAAGTGAGAGAGTGGCATGGACATATATACACTACCAAACGTAAAACAGATAGCTAGTGGGAAGCAGCCTCATAGCACAGGGAGATCAGCTAGGTGCTTTGTGACCACCTAGAGGGGTGGGAGGGAGGGACACGCAAGAGGGAAGAGATACTGGGATATAGGTAAATTATAACTGATTCACTTTGTTATAAAGCAGTTATACTCCAATAAAGATGTTAAAAAAAAATTTACACTGATCTGAATGGCTGCTGACTTCCTATAAGAAACAATGAAAGACAGAAGACAGCGGACTGACATCTTTAAAGTGCTGAAAAACTATCAGAAATTTGTATCCAGAAAAAATATTTATATATATGTATATATGTACAGATGTGTGTGTGTGCATATATATATATATAAAATTATTTAAGAATAAAGGTGAAATAAAGACATTTTCATCTAATAAAAAATTAAGAGAACTCACTGCTAGCATACCAGAGCTACAGTGAATGCTAAAAGGTTTTCAGTCAACAGATGGAAATTAAAATCTATAAGTAGGGGGACTTCCCTGGTGGCACAGTGGTTAAGAATCTGCCTGCCAATATAGGGGACACAGGTTCAAGCCCTGGTCCAGGAACATCCTACATGCTGCGGAGCAACTAAGCCCGTGCACCACAACTACTGAGCCTGTGCACTACATCCTGCGTGCCAGAACTACTGAAGCCCACGCACCTAGAACCTGTGTTCTGCAACAAGAGAAGCCACTGCAATGAGAATTTCTGTGCATCGCAACAATGAGTAGACCCCACTCGCAGCAACTAGAGAAAGCCCACATGCAGCAATGCAGACCCAATGCAGCCAAAAAAAAAAAAAAAAAAAAAGAGAAGCTATAAGTAGGGATGAAGAGCACTGGAATTTATATCCATATAAATGCAAAGATTTATGTCTTTGTTATAAACATGACTGAAGCACAAATGGTAACACTGTCCACTGTCTTGTGAGGTTAATGATGTATGTAGATGTAAAATATGACAATCACAGCATAAATGTTGAGGGTATGTATGGTTGCAAGGTTTCTACATTTAACGCAAGTGGCATAACAGAGCAACCCTAAATTTGTAATGCAGAGATATAGCTAAAAAAAAAAAATCTATGGATGAATTAAAGTGGAATTCTAAAAAGTGTTCAAATAATACAAAGAAAGGTAGGAAAGAGGAAACAGTAAAGTGCTAGACCTAAATCTAATCATATTAATAATTACATTAGATGTTAATAGACCAATAGACTCCAATTAAAAGAGACTGTATAATGGTTTAAAAAAAACAACACAAGATCCACTTATATTCTACCTACAAGATATATGCTTTAAATATAAATGCATAGACAAGTTGAAAGTAAACAGACGGAAAAGTTATAAGATGCAAACTAAGTGTAAGAATGCTAGGGTGGTTATATTAATGTCAGATAAAGCAGACCTCAAGACAAAGAGCACTACCAGATATGTAGAGGAATACTGCATATAAAAGAATCCATTCATCAGGAATATACAATAATAAGTCTGTATGTACCTAATAACAGAACTTAAAAACACAAAAAGCAGAAATTGACAGAACTAAAGGAAGAGACAATTCCACAATCACAGTCAGAGATTTTAATACCAATCTTTCAATACCTGATAGAACTAGACCAAAAAAAAATAAAAATAAAGACATAGAGGATCTAAGTAATGCTATCAACTACCTTGACCAAATTAATGTTTATAGAACCCTTCCTTCAACTTCTGCATAATGCATGTTCTTTTTTAGGTGCATATGGAGTGCTTAACAAGATAGACCATATGTTGGGCCAGAAAAGGAATTTAAATAAATTCTGCAATAATGAACTTACATATAGAATGTTCTATGACAAAAAGGGAATTAAATTAGAAATCAGTAAGAGTAAGATATCTAGAAACCCACAAATACTTGAAACAATAGATCTCTATACATGGGCTAAAGAATAAACTACCAGGTAAATTAAAAATATTTCCAACAATGGTAATAAAAACATAACATCAACATTTGTAGAATGTGACTAAAGCAGTGTTTGGCAACAGTTTAAATTTTATGATTTTCAATGTTTATTTTAGAAAAGAAAAGCTAAAGTTAATGACTTAATGATTATCCAATATCAGAAGCTAGTAAAAGAAGAACAATGTAAACCCAAAGTAATCAACACAAAGGAAATAATAAAAAGTAGAAACCAAGGAACAGAAAACAAATAGAGTACAAAATAGATAAGTAATAAGAACCTCCAGTGTAAAAAAAAAAGTAAAATTCAAAAAAAATAAAATAAAATTCAAGGGTTAAAAAGAAGAAAACAAAGAGAGAAAATTAGCATTAACATCATCTGCTTCATTAAAAATTAATAAAATTGAGAATCTTCTAGTTAATCTAACGAAGAAAAATTCCGTTTACATGATGTTCTAAAACAGACAAGACTAATCTATGGTGGAAAAACATCAAGACAGTGTTTTGGGAGCAGGCTTTGACTAGGAGCAAGGATTGACTGGCAAAGGCCATAAAGGAACTCTGTGGTGTAATGGTTCTGTATCTTGATAGGGGTTTGGGTTATACTCAGGTGAACGAAACATCTGACAAAGTTAGGAATGTACACTTAAGATACGTGTATTTCACTATTGTAAATTTTATCTCCAAAGGTAAAACAACAACAACAACAAACTAAACAAATAATGAAATCTAGTTAATGATATTGGCAATGAAGTATTATGGGGGAAGTGTACTGATAGCTACAATTTACTTTGAAATTAGTACAGGTGGAGCAAGGAATAGAATGAAGAATGGAAAGATGGATAGGTATCTTATAAAGCAAGTACAATAAAATGTTAATGGGGAGTATGCACGTGTTCAGTGCAAATTCTCTTCAGTTTTTCTGTATGTCTGAAATTCTCACAATACCACTGGGCCACCTCATTAAGGTTAAAAATACAAGAACCATATAATGTGGGTAAGAAACTTGTGCTAGAAAAAGATGCTAGGAAGAGCTGCTAAAAACGAGCACAGGGTACAGTTATGATTTTTATGGCAGCCAAGGTAAGGGTGAATGGATATTATTGGTCAGCCTATTGAGCCTCTCAGGTAGTTTAAGCTTTAAAAAGTTGAAGTTAATGTAATTACTGAGAACAGTCATGGAAACAATAGTAAAAGAATGTAAAGACTGTACACCTCAGCTACTGCTGTCATTAACTTTCAAGGTGAATGTAATTCTGCTGTATCAACTGAGCACATACAACCCCTTAATAAGGTTACTTAATTTCTCAGCTCGGCAAAGTCAGAAATGTGGACAGTATGTCAAGGAAATGCTGAAATGAATTTAGCCTAAGTGAGTAACACTACTCCAATTAAAATTTTTCTGAATTAAATTTACCTTTTCATAGATTTGGGATAATGGAAATAATGTTACTTATAAGAGTTTCCTTTATAGTTGTCCATGGTACAACCTTACATTCTTTTAGCTCTATGGCTTTTAGTTTCAGCTGGTTCAGATGAACATGATTATCTTGCTCTCTTCTGAAAAATATCAACAGCAACTTAGGGTATGTTAACAGAAACAAACTAAAAAGTACACTTTACCTGTTTTATGAACTGTGTAGCATTAAAAAGTTCACTGCAGCCATATAAGATGTGCTTGCCTTGTTTCCCCTGTAAAAAAATCAGATACAGAACTCAGATACAAGTAACAAGTAATATTTTCAATATTCCCAAGAAGAGGGGTTAAACCTAATAAGACTTTTGGTTATTCTTAAAAGTTTTACTTTTTTGGGGGGGGAGTATTGGATTTTAGTGTACACATGTCTATCCTAAAATTACATGGAATAAAGGAGTGAGATGGGCATAGTTTTTTTTTTTTCTTCAAAATATAGGTGGTAGGTACACTTCTAGTGCCATTTACACTGAAAATAGAAGGAATGTGATTACTGACACATTTCATGGGAGCCACAATTATTTATAAAATCTTAGGCCAACATTCTTCCAATGTAAGATCTGTAACTACTTGAAGAAAGCATTCTTCAAGTTTTGTTACGCTGAAAGTAGGATATGGTGTGAGTCGCATGGACTGTCATTTCAGACTCATTTGTGATAATACAGTATTTATGTCTTAATATACCCTATTCCATTCTGTAACTCTATGAATTTCATTCTGAATTTTGACAGAATGTTGGAACCCAATTACAAGCAGTCAAACTTTTTGATGGAGAATTTTGGTAAGTTCTTAATGCTGAAATTCTTACATGTATTGTGAACTTGAATGTAAATTTGTAAGATTTTTTTTGTAAAGTAAAAAGCTTATTCCATAACAAAGCAAATATGATTAATTAATCAGGAACAAAAAGAATTACAGCTTTGTAATACAAGATAAGGACATTTCTCTGTGATGTATGAGCCGAATAACATCGCTGGCTGAATAAATGTTCTAGCTGACCTTCTCTGAGAACAAGTAAAACGAGAGTCACACCTCACTCTCCTTTTCTTCAAAATGAGATGGTATGTGCAGCCATAAAATAGGGTCATATAATTGGGATTCTTGAGGCTGTACTCACAAAAGGGTAGAGGTCACAGTACATAGGGAAACATTAGAGGGGTCCAAAACTTCTAGGCACAGCTCCCAGGACCCCATCTCAGTAATATGACACATTTCATTTTCAGCTGTGAACCACCAAGATACAGTGGAGATACCCTGGTCTCAGTGGAGCCCCAGTCTTGTCCAAGGAAGGGTTTTTTTTATACCTCTCTGATCACATAGCCAGAATCAGGCTGCGTGAATAGGCTTAACAGCAGAAACAAGAAAACATGACAGAAACCAGGTGCAAATCAATCTTTACATTTTCCATTAAAGAATGTTGACAAGCTAGTGCAAGTTGCCCCCTAGTCTAGCTTGGACCCTAGCACAGGCCTATTTTAAACACTAGTTAATACATTTCATTCAGGGTTGGCCTAACATTAGCACAGGGTATATTAACTAGCTGAGATTAATCTTGTGCTTATATAAGTACATTCCCTCTCCACCCTTGACAAGCTTGCTTAATTCTAATTATTTGTCATCATTTTTCATCTTTTATAGCATTTATAGAATACAAAAACAAAGATAAACACAAAAATTCTAATCTTTTGATCATCCAGTAAGGTAGGTATAGCTTTAATTTTTAACACCTCAGTTTAGTAATATTTCAGTGTAAATTTATTCTTAATTATGCACAAATTTGATATTTCTTCCTGCCATTAAAAATTGAACTAATGTACTAATACCTTGATTCTATGTAACTATTAATTATTAACTAAATCTAGTTAATTCTCTAGCCAATCACCTTCCATCAAAAGAACAACTTGTGGTGGCTTTAAGTAAAATTCCCAATACATTTGGTCATTGATATCAGTATTATCAAATGTCTTGTTAAAAATCAATCCATTTAATTTTTATCAAATACATCAGTGTTATACCAAATAGCAGTTACATTGTAAGTCAGACTAACATCATTACTAAATAAATCACCTAGAATCATTATAGTATTTTCTTTGCCTTCCCAACAAAAATGGCACTTGCCCGTTGTTTTGTGAACTGGTATAAATCAAGTGCCATGTTAGATACATTCTCAATTACAAGTCTCTTGTAGGCATAAGCCGTAAGTTTTGTTTCATACTACAAGGTTGCACTAACATGGGTTTCCGATGTCATGAGGGAGGCTGTCATAGACCTACTAGCTCAGTTTCCCCTGAATGGGGCTGAATGATAGGAAGAAGATGAAGATGAAGATTACTCAGAACAAAGGAAACAGTAAAACCAAACAGGATTAAAAAACAAAGAATTCTCAGGATAATTAAACTACATGGCTTAGCAGCTACTAAACATTAATGGCTGTATGAAAAACCCATAGGTAACAGCAAACTTAATGGTGAAAGATTGGATGCTTTGTCCCTAAGATCAGGAAGAAGATAAAGAGGTCTGCTCCGGACTCTTAAATATTGTACTGGAGGGTCTAGCCAGGGTAGTTAGGCAAGAAAAACATTCCAGATAGGTTAAGGAAGAAGTTAAACTAATTCTATTCAGAGATAACATGATCTTGTATATAGAAAATCCTAAAAATCCAAAAAAACCCACAAACCATCAGAACTAATAAATGAGTTCAATAGGGTTGCCGGACACAAGATCAATATATAACAATCAGATTTCTATACAGTTGCAAAAATGAAATGAAAACAATTCCATCCATAATAGCATAAAAAAATACATAGGAGTAAACCTCAAAGAAATACAAAGCTTAAACTCTGAAAATAACAACAAACTGCAAAGGAACCAAAAAATGTTGAAAGAAAAAGATCTAAATGAACGGAAAAACGTTCCACGTCGTGGATTAGAAGACTTAATAGTGTTAAGTTTTGGGGAGTATTTTCATCTTATCTACAGATTCAACGCAATCCCTATCAGAATCCAACTGCCATTAACAGCTGATCCTCAAATTCATATGGAATTGCAAGGAACCCAGAAAATCCAAAACAATCTTGAAAAAGGATAAAGTAGGAAGACTCATATATCCTGATTTCAAAACTCACTACAGTGTAGTACCGGCTCAAGGACAGACCTATGGATCAATGGGATAGAGTTGAGAGTCCAGAAATAAACCCATACATGTATGGTCAACTGATTTTCAACAAGCCTGCCAAGACTGTTACCAAACCACAAGTCCATGTGCCTGACGCACAGTGAGGCCAAACAATACCAAAACGTCGAAGTTTGGAACAGAGAAAGGTTGATTGCAGGGCCATGCAAGGAGATGGGTGGCTCATGCCTTTAAAACCCCAAACTCCCTGAAAGCTTTCAGTGAAGACCTTTTTATAGGAGAAGTGAGGGAGGGCTTGGTTAGTTGTTGCAAACTTCTTGGTGTCAGATCCTTTGTTCTTGAGGTCAGGTCATGGTTAGGTAACCATGTTCCTGTAAATCTCCACCAAACAAATGTTATTCTCTGTTCTGACAAGAAAGGGCAAGGTCCCAAGGCACAACTTTCACCTTCCAAGGTCCAGGTCCTGGCTAAGAGGAGGCAGATCTCAGTTGGTGGCTCCTTCAGGGCCAGGTCCCCAGACCCTGCCCAGCTGTCATCACTGAGGGAGCCAGGCACCCAGGACTCAACTGGCCCTCAGGCTCCTCAGGCCGCCCATATGGCGGGGGCCAGGTCCCGCAGACTGTGTCCCATGCAGACTGCCACCGCCATCAGGTCATGGAGGTAGGGATGGGGGAGAGGTTCACCGCCGCCTCAAGGCCTGTGCCTGGCCAGTGTGGTGGCCTTGGCGAGGGCTCTAGAGCCCTGCAGGACACAGCCCCCAGCCTGTTCCCTGGGGCCCTCCAGCTCATCCACTGGCCTGAGGCTAGGTGAGCTGGAGGGCCCCAGGGAGGAGGCCAGGATCTGCCTCTTACCTCGCTCCGCCTGACCACCACTCTGCCGACCAATGACTGAGCGGGACCTCCTAACCCCGGCTCTAGTTAGTGGTCTCTCAGTAACTGTTGCCTGGTAATGGGTTGCCCAGTAACAGCACCCAGCAAAGGCTTCGTGCTAAGGGCTGCATACTGCCTCCCTCTATTACAAGACCACTCAGTGGGGAAAAATAGTCTTTTCAATAAATGGTGCTAGGACAACCTGGATAGCCATATGTAAAAGAATGAACTGGACTTTTTTCTATATACAAAAATTAACTCAAAATGGATCAAAGACCTAAATGTAAGAGCAAAAACTATAAAACCTATAGAAGAAAACACAGGAGTAAATTTTCATGACCTTGGCTTTGGCAAAGAATTCTTACATACGACACCAAAAGCACACGCAACAAAAGAAAAAAATGAAGGTTTGTACTTTAAAGGACACCAGGTAGAAGGAGAAAAGATCAAAGAATGGGAGAAAATATTTGCAATCATATATCAAGATAAGGGACTTGTATCTAGATTATATAAAGAACTCTTACAAGTCAGTAGTAAAAAGGCAAAATAACCCAATTAAAAAATGGGCAAAGGATCTCAATAAACATTTCTCCAAAGAAGATATATAAATGGCCAATAAGCACATGAAAAGATGCTTGACATCATTTAAGTCATCATGGAAATGCAATCAAAACCACAATGAGACACCACTTCACACCCACTAGTACAGCCGAAATCAAAAAGTCAGATAAGTCCTGGCAATGATGTGGAGAAATCAGAACCCTCATACACTGCTGGTGGGAATGTAAAATGGTGCATTTTACATTATTTTTGGAAACAATCTGGCAGTTCCTCACATGGTTAAACACAGTTATTATGACCCAGCAATTCCAAATACATGTTTACATAGAATTACACTGGCCTATTACCTATGGTTCCAGGTGGACAGCAATAGGTTTTACCCAGAATAGACACTCATTTTGGATTTGGACTTACACACCTGGTGACTAAAGCAAATACCTTTAACACCTTTAACATCACAGCAGAAACTGTTTCAATTTGGACTTCCTTTATGTACATCACTTGACAAAGAAACCCATTTTGCTGCAGGTGCAGTTCAACAGCATGCTAAGAAGCGTACACAATAGACCGACATCATATACCTTACCAAACACAAAGTAGTGGACTGACTGAAAACTGAAACTGACATTTGAAACATCTACTTTCTAAATTAGGCACATCTCTTTCTAATAAGAGACAGAAAGAGTGGCTTGCATGACAGAATGTGTGTTAAAACATAACAGGCATTTAACTAAAAGGGGAATCAACAGCAAAGAGGTTGTTGAGATACCGTAGGAGAAACAGGGGAGGGAGGAAGTGGGGTAGTAACACAGAAACCACTAAAAATTTCTCCTGCATTTCTAAAAATGTTTCTTTTTCTCTGCCTGATCCTGTAGTACAGGGACATGAATCACATTTATAAGGTCTGAAGAAAGGATTAACTGCAAACAAGACATCAAGACAATACCTCTAAATCTGTCTGAGGAATGATGGAATGGGATGTTTCTTTTCATCTGTGTAAACTGGGATTAATAGTTTCTGCATCTGTACTAACCAGTGGATAACACAGTCCTATAAACTCGCACTTATCCAACCTGCCTCCTGTGACTGGGAATGAAGAAAGGGGAAAGTACTGGCCAATCTCATACTGTTGCCAGCTCTATGGATCAGGCGTCTTGCTGAATCTGATCGTCTTCTAAACCAAGGGCCAAATTCTGGGTAAGAATTAATGACACATGGACGATGGAGAAGTCTTGATTCTCAGGAAGGTAACCAATAAGTAAATAATACCAAAAAAAGAAAAAAAAAGCTAATATTATCTTGGTACCTTGCAAGAGGCTGACAGCAAGAGAATAATACTCTTACCTATATTTATAGATGCCCATAACACCTGCAGAAATAGCCTCCTTTATTTGAAGCTGAAGGTCCAAGATGGGTTCTGGGAGGTTTATGAAAGATTTAATCTGGGCTTATTCACGTGCTATGTTTTGATGATGCCAATAACATCTAGGGGATAAACACCTAGAATAATTCTAATGCTTCCTTTTGTTTTACGTATTCTCATTTTACAGGTTTTATATATTTCAGAGGACCCCTTTTGGGAGGCAAAATTAGGATATTGTTGCTGCTCAAAGGCATACAAAAGAATCTGTTCAACAAAAGAGCCAAAGACCATTGTGTAAATATGAACCTGATTGATGATCTGTTAAGAAAGGTGCCTGGATACAGGGACATAAAATTCCTGTTACATGCCTGATGAGTCATAGTATCATGTGCCCTACTACCTATACACCATGTTTTGGTGGGTGGAGGGTAATAATCAAGGTAAAAAAAATATTTTGTAACCTGAAACCAAGTAAAGAATAACTTGGTGGGCTTACATATCTACCACTGATAACCCTGATGTTGTTCTGATGGAGGTGATTGATCAGAGAAAGAACTAGACTTAGTTAATAAACAATTAATTGTTACATTGATTCAACTTATTAATACATTTCACAAAGTTAAAATTTCTGTGGTGGAGAGAGGTAAGAGTTGTGAGGCCTATACATGATTAAAAACAAGTTTGCACTGGAATATCTGGTAAACTGCAATGTTTCTTTAAAGTTATACCTGCATTTCAGGTGTAACAAATGGTTAGTATTTGTTAGTATTTTGGTTTTTATCCTTCCTGTTTTTCTGTCCTATAATGTAAAAGAAAAAAGCAGAAAGAATGCTGACAAATGTAATTAAGAAAGCTTAACCAAGGATGGGGTATAAGTACAGGATTAATTTCAGCTGGTCTGTTGTAACCCTGTGTTTATCCTTGGGAACACACCTGGAACCAATCATGTTGTTGACCCTTGGCCAAATCTGAATGAAATAGATTAATATAGTCCTGCCCAAGGTTCACAGATAGACCAAGGGACAACTTGCACTAGTTTGTCAGCACTGTTTAAAAATTGTACAGATTGATGGTTTACACCTGGTTTCTGTTATGTTCCCGTGGTTTTTGCCTTTGAGCCTAGTCATGCAGCCCGATTCTGGCTATATGAACAGAGAGGGGTATAAAAGACCTCTCCTAGTATAAGATGGATGCTCCCGAGACCAAGGTATAGCTCTTAGTGGTGGTTCACATTCTGAAGCATGTTATGTGCAACTGAGCTAGGATCCTTGGAGGTACCTGGTGGTTTTGAAGCTCTGTGACATCTGCCTATGTATTTTTTTCTACTGCTGTACCAAAACCTCTACCTTTATTGAAGTCTTATGTAATACAGGACATAAGGAATAATCGTTATTCAATATTAAGTGAATTAAATGAAGATTACAAAATGTCATTGCAACAATCACTAGTTCTGTTGCCTCTACATTTTAAATGGTGTTTTTGCTCTTCAAGTTACACCCTTCCCTTCATATTCTTTTGCTTAGTTGTCTGTCACTCCCTGCTGCTGTCAGTTTTGAATAGCACACCACTTCTAACGTGCTACCTCTAAAGCACCTGTTTGCTGAAAAAGCAGACATTCCAAGTTTGTTCGAAGTATGTTGCTGACTTAGGTCAATAAGATGAGAGAAAAGTGCTTATTATTCAGGTAAATGGGGTTCGGTAAATCATCTCACCAAGGGAGACATTTTTAGAACAGGGGCTTATTTGAGGTATCTAAACATTTAAAGTCAAAATAAGATAGCTGCAAAGTACATTACATCAATAAGGTACATTATTTTCCAAATCAAGTAAAATTTTAGGCCAGAAATGTGACAGGAAAACAATGAACATATGGGCATTTTTCCCTATCTGCTGGATTTTTAAACTACCTCTAGAAAAGGGGTTATGTAAGAATCAGGGGAGCCACCAGAGAATGTTAGTATGTTAAAGACATGGAACAACTGTGAAACCTCAAATGATAAAAGAATATAAAGGTCAAATGTACCTTTATGTAGTCAACAAGATTTTGATATTCAATGTAGTTGCCTCCTCCCACCACAAAAACAATTGCCTAAAAATGCAAACAGAATAAAAATAGGTAAGTTAAAAGAAATAGTTAAAACAGTATTTTAACTCTCAAACATGGGGTATAGTCTGGAGCCCATTCCACAACTTAGGATGTGATCCCTTGCTGGCTAGTATTTTTTTACCTAAGTGCCTGATGCTACTTCAATTATAAAGAAATTTATTTCTTAGAAAAGTCTATAAATTTATAAATTTCTAATTTCTATCGAGTAGTAAAATGAAGTGGAGATTTTTCAGAAACAATTCTGAGGAAAATAAACTTCATCCTTCAATTAAACAATACCAAATAAATCCAAAGGGCTTTTTCCAAAAGTTATTTTTGAATTTGTCATTTATAAAGAATCTTAGGTACATGGAATTGGATTTATCAAGACTGCCATACAGTAATCATCATAAAGCTATGTTTAGGACAAAGATATTCTTCAAGACTGCTTGGTTACCTTTCATCCTTCCATTTCAGAGACAGAAGATTTTTATATGAACTTACCTCTTGAAATGGATTTTTGTTCCTTGGAACTGAGCTGTAAGAACAACAACAAAAAACACACACGAAAATTTCACCCAAAGCTTCACTTAAGGATAAAATAGGCATGGGAAACACATAGACACACGCACGCACTATTAGCTATGTATTTACAATTCTTCTTCCTTCACCTTCTTTGAGCCAGGTAGTGAAGTGGGATTCAGAGGAACAGCTAGATGAAGTACATATCTCAGTGTCTAAAAGGGAATGGGACAACTTGTTGACTTCAAAATAAAATTCTAGGAGAAGACTGAGAGGGAAAAGGAAAGACTGAGCAACAGTTCCCACGAGGAGTGGAAATCTGAGTATAAGGTGAATTAATAAAATATATACTTTAGTGGTAAATTATGTAAAATTTTTACCATACTCAACAGATTACAGTTTGTGGGTATCTACATTTGTGAAAAAACTATGCAAACACATGTATGGGAAGGATAACAATTTAGAAAGCAAAGAGGGGATGGAAGAAGGGATGTGTATTTTGCTATAGCTTTTTAATATTTATATATTAATTACATATTTATATATTTGTAATATATTTCAAAAATACTTTCTTGGTGTCAAAGAGATCTTTTAATAAACACAATTTTCAAAGCTTTTGTGAGTCAAATATATATTTGTTTTGAGTGCTAAAATAGGCTTTACAAAGATAACTTAGGTTTTCCTCACAAGCCATTTTTGAAAATCTCAACCAAGGGGAGAGAGCTATTATAACCTCTCAATTATTCACAGGTTGATTCCACAGTTCCATCTTTTCCTCATTTCTGTGGCCTGTGTCAATATTCCACAGAAGGAGCCAGTAGCTGCCCTGACAGAAATGCCTCACAAACTTCCTTCTAGAGTGCTTTAAGTTCCTCTAAGAGTAGACATGAGATGAGGAGACGTGAGACTTAAATAGCACAGCATTACTAGTTATTAAAAACCAAGATCTAATTGTGATGAGACAGCTCAAGAGAAGGCTGAGTCTATTAAAAAATGAAACTGTGTTTCACTGTCTTATCAATGCTAATATTCCTCCTCATTATCATGCATAAACTATAGGGAAGATTAAAAGAATTTCTCAGAAGTTTCTAAAATGCAAAATATATCTACTGATGCAAACACGAGGAAGGAAAAATTGTAAGCTCGAGAACATCAAGAGTTGCAAATCCACCATTTTAAAGTGTACAATCTGGTTTTTAGAATATTTGCAGAGTTGTACAACCATCACCACTGTCTAATTTCAGAACATTTTAATCACCCGCCAAAGAAGCCCCATACCCATTAGTTGTCACTCCTCATTCTCTCCCTTCTATAATTTATTCTTTGTCAAATTCTTTCTTGCCAGCTGCAGTTGCTACCAGCAGCTTCTTTTGTAACTTTGGTAGTGTTTCTGATAAGTTCACAAAAAAGAATAATCTTTTAGGTTACCAAAACAATCTAATAATCAACTTTCTAGTGACTAGATTATCTGTTCTGACTACCTACAAAGATGTGAAAGCTTGGGATAGAGCAAAGACAAAGTTCTAAAGATCCCAAACATAGGGTATAGGCAATAAAGAAGCTTCACCCAAGTTTTGGTGCTAAAGACCATCCCTCCAGGAAGGTTTTTCCCTCCTAATTCTGCCTATTCTTTTTCTGTATCTTGTAGGCTATTCTTCATACCACCATGGATTAAATCTTAAAAAATAATATCCAAAATAAAGTTAACAAATACCTTACCATACCATGTTTGTCATAAAGTATATAAATTATTTGCAGAATGTTTCATTGCTATAAGGAAGTATTCACAGCAATGATTCCCAGGGGCTTAGATTTTATGGACCAGTTAAATAAAAAGCCAACAACTGGTATCCAACATAAAGCTCCCATCTTTTCATTTGGTCCAATAAGAATATTCATTTAAAAACACACAGATTATCCAAATTCTCTTCACCCACACATAGTTTGTAATACCCCCATCATTTCATTAAAAACAACAAACATCAAAATGTATTTTTTTTGCATGTTACACTTGGAAGGAAAAGCATCAAAGTGTTAGGTATAATTACCAGTGATTACTTCTGGGTAAAGAGATTATACATACTGTTTACTTACCAGTTTTCTATATAGTTTGAATTTTTAATAATAAGCAGTTACTGATGTATAACAAAAAATCAGTAAAGTTATTTCCGTTCTTGGTGGGGGTGGGGAAACCTACAACAAATTGTACAAGACGAGAGCTGCTTACCTGTCATTGCCCCGCAGCATTTTGGGATCAAAATATCTATAGTCATCAGTTTCCTATTAAAAAAAAAAAGAGAACTCTACCATGACTATGGAATTTTTCTTTAGAAAGTTCAAGTTTGGCTTATTTTAAGAATACTTGATGAATCTACTAATGAATCTATTAATTTGGTAGAGTGGGTAACCACCATCAACATTTACCGAGCAATTACTATGTGTTAAACGTTGTTCTAAGTAAAATTACATAATCCCCTATCACCTATGAGGTAGTTATTATTATCCCTATTTTTCAGATGGGCAAGTTGGGGTACAGAGAAGTTATTTATTTTAACTTTCCTAAAGTCACATGACAAGTAAGTGTGGGAACTCCAGGATTTGAACCCAGGTAGTCTAGTTTCAATACCCCAGCTCTTAACCACTATGCATATTGCTTCTCAAAAATATACCTGTTTTGACATAGAAAACAAATTTATGGTTACCAAGGGGGGGAAGGGGTGGAGGGATAAATTAGGAGTTTAGAATTAACAAAAGAATACTACTATATATAAAATAGATAACCAACAAGGACCTACTGTATAGCACAGAGAACTATATTCAATATTCTGCAACAAGCTATAAGGGAAAAGAATCTGAAAAAGAATATATATATATAACTGAATCACTTTGCTATATACCTGAAACTAACACAACACTGTAAAATCAACTATACTTCAAAAAAAAGTAACTAAGAAAAATAATATACCTGTTTTATAACCTAATGTACTTAAATATTCTTGCTTTTAGAATTTATTATATTATTATTATATGTCTATGATTTTACTGAATGTCCAGAATACCTAATACAGGTTCACAATCTCTCATAATTGAAACCTCTGCAGTTAGATGTATTTTGGAATTTTGAATTTAAAAAATTGCATATAGATAATGTCATGCATAAACTATATATAATATTCATAGAGGGCAGCACCCCATCATCTAACACGTTAATATTTCTGGAGCTAAACAGATGAATATTAACATAAAGTAGGATAAATCAAAAGTACGAAGAACCTCAACTTGAGTTAAGGTTAGGTTTTGCCACCAAATGAGTTATATAAAATCTCTTAGTTTTCAGAACTCTTGGACTTCAGAAGTTGTGGATAAGGGGTTGCTGACCTCCATACTACATTGGAAACTAGCTTCTTGATATTAAAGGAGCTGGAAAGTACTGCTTTACTGTTTATAATGTAGTCACTTCCTAATCTCTGCCTCCTTTGCCCTCCATGGTACAATCAGCCAAAGGAACTCATTCTTTTCTGAAACGTTATCTGGTTCTTTTCTGGATGAACCTACTCAAACGTGATCAATGACAAACCATGCATTGTTGCCACTACCTAGTCCTGCATTCAATGGTGGACGATGCTAATCAATCACAGAACTCTCCCTGAACCCAAAGGCAGTGCCATAATCCTTCAACACTTTGCTCTAGGAAACCGCTACTAGCCAGATGTACAAGGGAAGATGAAATTTACCTGGTATCTTGCCTAATCCCTTTCTTTCATTATATCCAATCAAGACAAATCAAAGAACACTTAATAAACGTTAGTGATAAGAATTCATCTAGAATTAGGTTATAGCATCTTAAAGCCTTTGAGATACGATATATTCAAGATGACTAGTCAGGTCTAACTTAGTACACTTTGTTAATCTCTTCAAAGCCTCCAAATCAATTTGTCAATATGGGAACAAGACAGGGATAAGAGAGGAAGCAGGCATCTGTCTCATCTAGCAGATGGATGAAAAAATGCTTTCAAAGTTGAAAAATTTTACTTTTTATAATTAATTAAAAAATATCTGTCTGTAGTAATGTGCCTTCAGTTATAAAGTCCAAGTCAATAGAACTGATAAATGAACTTACAGAACTTGGAGAAACATAAGACCTATAATTTAGCCATCTGTATGTCTATGACAGATATGTGGAAGGTGTGTATATGCTGGAATGAGTAGTAGGCAGGAATTCAGAAGTAGTGGGTATTTGGTTCCAATTCTGTTATTAAAAATAGTGTGCCTTGGGAAACGTCACAATATCTCTTGGTTTCCTCTCCTTCACAGTTAAGATTCTACAGTTTCATTAAACTCTAAAGTTCTATGATTCTACGAAGGGCATGGCTCTTGCCCTAATCAATATAGCACAGTGGTGAAAAATGTGGCCTGTTCAGCTCTGCCATTTTTTAGCTGTGTGTCCTTGGGCAAGTTAATTGTGCCACAGTTTCTTCATCTATAAAATGAGAATAATTTAAAAAAGTAGTATTTTTCTTAGAAGGTTCGAATGAGGATTAAATGAGCTATATGAAAAATGTTTTGACTGGTTCCTGGCTAAAGAAATGCACAATAAATGTTAGCTATTATCATTATTACTGTCCTTATCCATCATCTCGACTTCTAGATTAGGGACAGCAACAAAATATCCTGAACTTGCCTAACCCCTTGTGGATATGGTGTCTAAAGTTTTGCATTTGTTTATATTTTTAATCTTTATTATTGTTTGGGGTAATATCTTCCAGAAATTTACTGCCTATTATGAAGTAGTAGTCTATAAGACAATTAATCATAAATCATACTTCTCTCAGGCTTTTCAAGAAGCATTCCTTCTTCATATATTCTAGGATGTAGTAATAAATCTATTTTTACTACATTGTATACCACTTTCTCTATATTGATTCCCAGATAGAAGAATCCAATCCTTTTTAGCTTATCATTATAGACAATTCTCTCATTCCTTTCATAACTGTAATTGCCCCTTTTTGGGCTTTTTTTTAACACTATATCTTTGTTTTCACATGGACAGATTTTAAAATTTGTTTTTGTTAATTTCCTTTAATGTTATAATAATGTTTTAACAATTACAAAATAATGACATATTTAACTGAAGATTCTGTTCTCACTCTCTCTCTCAGCCTGGTATCCTAAGTCTTGATGCCAAGTCTATAGTGATTCAGATCAACCCAGATGAGGGTTTTGATCATGCGGCTTTTCTCTATTCCAGATAACCACTCTATTTCTAGTTGCCACAGTAACAGGATGGGCTCTTTTATGAAACAGATTGTGATGATTTTTGCATTCCTTTCTTGAATTATAAACAGATAGCTTGAAAACCCATTCTTTAAGTAAATGCTCATATTTATTTACCCATTTAGCTCTTCATCAAACAATTTCTCTCTCAATTTACCTTTCAGCCCCAAAGAACTTGGTGCCATCTGAATACATGCACTTAAAATTTTTACTATGCACTCCTCTCCTAATTTCATTTCATAAAATTAAACTGATCTGGTACTCTTTATAGTACACCAACTGATGCTCACTAGTTCTTTTTTATTTATAGAAACTTGCTCCTTAGGACATATATAGGATATAATCTACATTTACTTTGGATGAAAGCTGGCCAGAGTGATGTAGCAGCTGAGAAACCAATTCCCATTTATCTGTGATAATGGCTAAAAAAGGCTGTTTGAGAACATGGACTCTTTCCTTTCCAGCATGTAGTCTGCTGTGATTAAGCCCACAACAAACTCTGAGTTTATCACTTTTTGTATATAGTCTGGTATGTTCAAGAACTTACAAGTACAGTGTTATATGCTACTCACAGCGTTTGACTTCATCTCCATGAGATTGTCTAAAATACGAGTAACAGGTAGATTCTGTGGAAGAGATCAGTGAGTATTTTGTTAAATATTAGAAGAAATAACAAACCAAAATTCTTCTCTAGTAGCAAAACAACCTAATCATTCTATAGTTCAGTATGCTTACCTTTCAATTAAACACATTCGAAGATTAAGTATTCTGTGAATGGTGTCATAGTTGTAAATACCCTTGGCATTATTCAAGGTTCCATAGAAAAAACGTAATTTTTAAAAATGTGTAGGTGTATCCAGGTTTTAGTACAAATACATATTTGGGCTTTTTACTTTGTTGGATGTCTGCTTTTTAACACCCGTAATTGTAAGCTTTTAATTGAGTAAGAATCCCCACCCGCTTTTTTTCATTTCCTTTCTGCAGATTTATTTAAAAAATAGTACTTTAAGTTTGCAGAAATATATGAGATTAAATGACCTAACAGAGTTTTTTCATTTCTAATGTATATTCTTCTAGCCAATAAGATACTTGTGTTCTTTGAAAAAATGGGGAAATGGATGCACACACAACTTTACTGACCGCTTTAATTTTGCCTGGGATAAATTCCAAATTTTCAATGACATACTATATTATCTTCTTACAAAACACATTCCACTTTGAACATAAAATGTATAACACTGGTGTTGACAGAAGATTGCCCCTTGACATGCTTACATGCATGGGGATATGAAATACTATTGCTATGTTTCAATCTGACCATTTTAACCATTATTTTGAACGTAACAACACATTGGGTACAGAAAATTTACTAAGTGACTATTATGCCTATTCAAAGTACCTTCCTACTGGGATGGTATTCTGCCCACTTTGAACTGATATTTCCTTTGTGAACTGTACAGAATATTCTGGAAAGAATAGTTTTGTATCTTAGAGATTTCATACAACAGAGGCAACATTAAATCTCATTATTCAAATAACTGTAGATAACACATTACTATTTTACAAGTTTTACTTTCTGTAGGTCATAAAACATTTTATTGTTACTAAAATGGACCATCACTAAGGAAAATGCTGCTTTGCCCAGGCAGAAAATACGCATTTCTTTTTCCTTTTCCTTTCTCTAGATCGGCAAGTAAAAATCTTTCAAGATAATCTTAGGCAAGTAAAATTAAAGTTATTTCATTATTCTCTGATATTTTTGTTGGCCAGGAACTTCTTAATATAAACACAAGCACCAAATGTTCAAGCTGACTGAATGTACTTCCTGAATTCTATTTAGAATTTGAAAGAGAGCTCAAAATTTTACCTTTTAAGTTTTGTTTCAAATAAACTTGAGTTTGTTCACTTAAGAATGTAAGTCTAAACCATAACTTTCTCTAAAGAATAACTGGGTACAGATTTAAATCTATAAAAATGCTTTCAAAAGAAAAAACTACAGTTACAAATTTGTTCTAAGTAACACCAACAAAAGATGAAGTACTTTGCAACATAACAGGAACAATAAAAAGAATTCTGGAGCAAGGCAACATTATAAATTATAATATTTTACTAAAATTAATTTTATATCCATTTCTCTATTTACATTTTTTTTTTTTTTTTTTTGCAGTGCACGGGCCTCTGTTGTGGCCTCTCCCGTTGTGGAGCACAGGCTCCGGACACGCAGGCTCAGCGGCCATGGCTCACGGGCCCAGCCGCTCCGCGGCATGTGGGATCTTTCCGGACCGGGGCACGAACCCGTATCCCCTGCATCGGCAGGCGGACTCTAAACCACTGCGTCACCAGGGAAGCCCCTCTATTTGCTTTGAATTCTCCGTTTAGCTCTCTGAATTGTACTATGGTATTAGATATGTGCAATGGAGAAAAGGTCAGAAAAGATTTTATATAATTGATAAAGCCATATGAGTCATATTACTTTTATTGTATTTGTGAAAATAACTGGAAATTTGAATATTTCATTTAGTATAAAAATAAGATTTTTCTAAAAGGTAGTTAAATTTTACTTGGCATTTCATATCTCTGCTGTATCTGAAGATAAGCCTGCTAGTGAATAGGTCATTAAATAACACGAGAAAAATTTCTTTCTAGCAGTACAGTTCAGAAGTTTAAGAGCCCAGAGACGATTCTTTATGTTTTTGTTTGGTCTTTACAAACAGATAACACCAAAAGAGTCATCTACCAGTGCCACACCACACAATAATTCACACACTGTCACACATTAAGGAAAACTTGCAGTGTAGAGAATGATAAAGGAAATACATAATGTCTTTAAAGGCCTAAGAAAGAGTACTTCAGGAAACAACTTCTGAGAGCTCTGTCATCAACTAATGCTCTATCTGGCCTATACGAAGACTTAAGTTAATCATTTTAAAATGAATTTTATATTGATAATAATTTATATCTAAGATAACTAAGTTCTACTAATTGAAAAAACTGAACTGTGGCAGCTAACAGAGAGAAAACAGCAGAACAAAACCATACAATTTTCTTCACTCAACAAATGGTCTGTTCACTCATCTTTAAAGACACAAAAAAATTGTGTACCTCAATAACAGAGGTATAAATGAAATTTAATCAAATGAAAGCCCATTATTTTAAAAATTCCCAAGGATATATTTCATTGTTTTTAGAAACTGTTTCAGAAATAAAATGAAAAATATTATTGTCTAGGTTACTAACTAAATTTTTATTAGTAGAAAGCCTCTATATCTATTTAGATTTGAGAGACAGAATCCCATACATGTGAATATCCTAAATTAAGGATCACTATTTCCAAGATGTTCAAATTTCAAATATATGAACTAGAAATATTACTGGGAGAAAAAAAATACAGTGAGAAATTAATTTCTAGAAATCCTTAATAGTTTTATGACCATAGTCACGTTTTATGATTTTAGTCACTGGAAAAGTTTAAATAAAAACAATGTTAATTTTTGTCTCTGATGGCATAATTGCTTAAAAACAAAATTAAAATAAAATATGCAAAGAAATTAAAAAACAGACAATCTAAAAAACATAATACAGGCCTATATCCAAAACAGTTAAAAACATTTTTCCCCTCTAATTCTCCTAGGATTAGCCACTTGTTGCCCTGTATTGCCATCTGGTCTATGGTGACTATTTCCAACTCCCCCCCGACCCCGCCGCCCCTGCCCTACCCTGGGTAGCCTTGGATTTGGGATGATACTCTGACGATGAACTAGGCAGTGAAGTTGGGACAAGAGTCGCTGCTGTCTTGATTATCAAAGTCCTGAAGAATGAAAAGCAGTATGTGTACTTTCTTGAAGAGAATACTTATCTGGAAGACTGTATTAGCCAAGTAAAGAATAAGATGGAGTATGCGGATGTTGGAAAGTTGTCAGTGAAGCAGATAGGAGGAAGGGGAATAGGATGGATCATCTATTTCCAAAATTTAAAAATTATAAATCAGAAGGGATCTACAGAGTGAATCCAACATCCACATCTTACAGATGAGGAAAGAATAAAATATATAAAGTGGTATTTTTTCCCCAAACCATAGCATATTAATGGCAATAAAATCAAGAAACAGGATTACCTGGACCCAATAAAACACATCAATTTCCATCATTCAGGTTCAACAATTATCAACTCATGGCGAATTCTTATTTCATTTATACTCTCACTCCCCACTCCCTAGGCTGTTTTAAAACAAGTTCCCAGTATCAAATCATTTTAGCAATAAATATTTCAGTATATATATCTCCACAATATAAGAATTCCTAAAAGAAAAAAAAACCCCTATAACACTACTATTGCACCTAAAATAATCAGCAAATATTTTTAATACAGCTCAATATCTAGTCAGTATCAAAATTTTCCTGCTCCATAAATTTATTTCTTACAGTTTCACTGTTCAAATTATAATGTTAATAAGGGCTATGTATTGCAATTAGGTGATATATCTTTTAAGTCTTTTTTAATCTACTGAATTCCACTGCTTGCAATTTATTTGTTGTTAATTCATTTTTAAAAGAGTGATTATTTAAGCAAACAAGCCAAAGAAAGTGAAATAGAAGACTTTTAAATTATGCAACTTAGTACTACATTATTCATCATCACGTTCTTGTACAATTATCCTCACATAAGTATATTTCAAATCTGCGAATATCATTCAAATGGTTTTATGTGATAGCTAATACTTGTGATACATAAAACTTATGCTGCCCAAGAAACAAAAAAGTATAAAAGGCTCTTATAAGTGACCTAGAAAACTGGACATGACAAGACATCCTATTCTATCTAATGTTTTTATAGCTTAAAATGTTTATTCAGATAAAAAATTGAAACAAATACTTAGAGACTTAAGAGGCATAAATTAAACAGAACTTTACAAGTGTGAAACAAAGAATTCATCTTTTCCAGTCTCTTCTCTGACATTTTTTTCAGTTCCCAACCTGCCCTATATCTACCTGTAGCAGTTCCTCTAAATTTTAGAACGTTAGGACTGTGTAACTTTAAAAATGGCTTTCTATGAGTTTAAATATTTCTAGAACAAGAGACTTTTTAAAAGTATTAAATTTACAAAGATTACACACATACACATACACACAGGTCCAAGTTTGGGCGGGATATAGAGAAACAGGTGCTGTAAATCACTGCAAATTGGTACAACTTTTCTGGACAGCAACGTTGGTAACATTTACTAAGAACAATTAGAAATGTTCACTCTTTTGATTCCATAATTGAAGTCTAATAATTTATCATATGGAATTAATCAGAGGTGAATACTCTCACCTAGAAAAACTAACATTTAAAACCTAGTTATATATCCTTGAGTATCTTCTATTTTTTTTCTTTTTTTAAACAAAAACAAAAAGATCATATTGAATTTACTGTTTTATAATGACTTTTATTTTTACTTCACAATATATAATGAACCACTATCCCCCAATCAGTAACCAGTGTCCCCCAAATCAATAAATATTTCCTAAAAAGTCTTATTAACATCTATTTAAAAAACTGGCCTGGCTCTCTTAGCAGTGGTGATAGAAATGTGATATAGAAAGAGGTAACCACCAGTCATTTCAAATTTTACTTCTGTAAGTGAGAAACTGCCTATATCAAAGCAGTATGTTATTTGCAATGTTAAGAAAAGCAAAAGGATTTGAGGTCACAGAGGATAATCTGTTTTATATTTTATAAACTTAACTTTAAATAAAACACACTGTTGTGTTAGCACAATAAAATATTTAAGTCGATCACTTTAGACCCTTCTTACAGGCATCATTTGGGGATGTATATCATGTGACACTAAGGTAATAAGTTCAAAAAGTAAATTTGATCATTTAAAAGATTACAAGGACTTCCCTGGTGGCACAGTGGTTAAGAATCCGCCTGCTAATGCAGGGGACACGGGTTTGAGCTCTGGTCCGGGAAGATCCCACATGCCGTGGAGCAACTAAGCCCATGCGCCACAACTACTGGGCCTGTGCTCTAGGGCCTGTGTGCCACAACTACTGAGCCCACGTGCCACGACTACTGAAGCCCGTGTGCCTAGAGCCCGTGCTCTGCAACAAAGAGAAGTCACCGCAATGAGGAGCCCGCACACCACAACGAAGAGTAGCCCCCGCTCGCCACAACTAGAGAAAGGCTGCACGCAGCAACGGAGACCCAACGCAGTCATAAATAAATAAAGATTAAAGCCTGTAATTGCTCAATGCTATCAGTTATTTGTGACAAGGATTCCTTTGTTTAGGGAATCTTACTACTGGGATTTCCTTCTAACAGTGACATGTTAAGTAAAATATGTACTTTTCCTTAAAACTAAATTTAACTATACGTAGTTATACAATAGCCAGTCTATCTAGCAAAAGGCAGACGTAGTCTTAGAAACTGGTGGTTCCCCCTTTGTCTCACATATGAAATCATCTTGTCCATAGTTGATAATAAATAGAGTGCTATGACAAAGGTTCTCTCCTAGAGAGATTCTACTCAGGCTCTTTGAACTTTTTCAACTGGGCCTCGACCTGTGGACTTCTGTGTCCATCTCTGCATTGTCCAATTTTAGAAAGAATCCTGCTAAAGTCAGTTTATAGCCAGCACCTCCATCCTCGGTATCTAAACACCCTCGATATCTCATCGGGTTCCTCACCTTCTACCACCTCCCAGGTGATGTCCAATCACACTAGCCTGCCTTCAGCAAGAATCCTGTTAGGTTGGTTTGGCCAGGATCCCCCTTTATCCCTGATATTTCCTCTTGGTAATTTTCCAACCACTGATTCCCTACACCCTGCTCCTTGGCTATAAATTCCCACTTTTGTATTTGTACTTAAGCCCAATCTCTCTCCCAGACTTCAAAACTCCATTGTGATGGTCCCAACATCTTTCTCAATGGTCCCCCTGAATAAAGTCTGCCTTACTGTACTTTAATGAGTGTCATGAGTAATTTTTTCTTTAACAGGTGCTAGGTTAAACTGTAAGTACAGTATGTTGGTCACTAATGTGCCCAACCTCCTATTTTTATGTCTCTTCACCTTCAGTAGTCTAAGAGAGCAAAGATAAACTGACTCAGGAAAGTACCGTGAACCAGTAAAAAAGTGGATTAAGTATTTAGTAGTAGCCTCTTACCAGAAGAGAGACAGAATGGGAAGGACTGAAAATAATTCCTAAGAGTGATAATGAAGCTAAAAATTCTTCCCAAGTACTTAGGAAATAAAGCAATCTGGAATCTCTCTGAAGGAAAGTTAGGAAGTAATCAGCCTTTTAGTTAAAGACAGCAAATTAGGATTTTTCACTGTTCTTTATTAACACTACATGTTTTTTTACAATAAAATCTTATTCACTTATTCAAACAAAAATTGAATACCTACTTTCTTCAAACTGCTATGGAAAATTCAAAGATGGGGAAAAAAATTCTTTGCCATCAATAAGTAAAACAATATATATCAATTGTATCTCAATAAAACTGGAAAAAAAAGAAGTAAAATATAAATAATGTTAATACAAAATACCACAGGTAAACATCATAAGAAAGATAAAAGGTGTGGAAGAAGTTCAGAGAAACAAAAGATCTAGTTTATTCTGAAAACAAGTAAGTAAACACTTAATATTCAGATCTGAATAACAGATAATTAACTCTGTTTCTTTTCTTAATTTGGCCTTTAAAATCCTTCTCACTACAAACTGTAGTATTTATGTGTGAAATATTATATCTCAGATTTGCCTTAAAATATCCCAGTTAAAAATAAATCAAATAAAAAAATATAAGTGGGGAAGATGAAACAAGAATGGCACGATGTTGAGTATTGAAGCTTGGTGAAGGGCTCAGGAGTATTTGACATACTAACGTGTATTTGAAAATTTCCATAACAAAAAGTTAAAAACAAGTCCAGTTTGAAACCAAATCAATTAATGATGACTCTGAAGCAGAAATATCTATATATAAGAATAACAGGAAAACAACAAAAATACAAAAGTCATTAAAAAAAGTCTTATATTTAAAACTAAGACTGTTATTCCAAAATGAAGTATGAAATCAAGCTATAGTTACATTATTTCAAAACATATATTCTACTTAAAATATTTTTATTTTAATTTACACAGGCTTTTAAACTATTAAGGCTATTAGTTTATTAATATTCTCCTAATATATGTCAAAACTTAAATGATATGCATTTTTGTAACAGTTCATTATTCTAAGGTTAAGTTCATTTTTTTTCAATTAATATACTTTCACAAACCTGATAATAGTTAAAGGAAATCAAAATGTCAGTAAAGTCCAATTAGCGAATTAAAAAAAAAAAGCATAAAATTACAGAGTTGTGAACTATACCTGTAAAACACCCTCACATCCTTAAATATACCAGTAAAGGATGCCTTGATTTTATTTTATTCCTAATATTTGTACTTGAATATATGTAGAAGCTGCTCTATCTGAGCAATCAACCTGCCAACATTTATATTCAAAAGTTACCAGTGTGTTTTCTAACAATTGTACTTACTTGCTGTTTCAATACCAGGTTCTTCACTCCTTCCATCACAAATTGTGATCCTGTATTCATGACTCGTGATAAGAGACTAGGTGCAAAAGAAGAGGACTGCACTAAGTACAAATTATCTCTCCAGTTACAGACAGAATACTTGTCTGATTACACAATATATGCTGATGCTCTATGTGCCTACCACCTTTGTTTTTACTAAACAGAAGTGACCTGAGAATTTCTGCTTCCATGGACATCACTGCCACAATTTTATTTAACAATAAAACAGTAATAAAACAGTAATAAAACTTTGACTAGTCGATATTAATAAAATATAAAAATTGAGAGCTGCCCTCAATATAAACATTTTAATTGCTAAGCCTTAGCTATAGTATTTAAGCAAATTATTAACTGAAGAGAATTCCTTGCTTTCCTGATTGTCTTAATGTTAAAACAATAAATTAAAGACAGTAATCTAGAGTATTAAAAAATGTGTATGTATGTATAACTGAATCACTTTGCTGTACAGCAAAAATTAACACAGTATTGTAAATCAACGATACTTCAATTAAAAAAAGATAGTAATTCAGATGACTCACTTTAGGAGTTCAAAACACACTGGCATATTCAAAACATATATGTCTATAAGTATTACGAATAGGTCAAAAGTTACTGTGTTCTCTATATCATAGCTGCTAGACCTAATCCTGCAATTGTATACTTTCTCCCCTCATACACAAAACCTATCATATAAAAATGTGAAGCACAACATACTTGATGAATTCTACCTCAACTCAGAAGACTGTTTAGTGTCTGAATTTTTAACAACAAAAATAACACAAATGACTTGCCATATTGGTTTTATATTTGTGGTTCAAAAAGTCTCTCACATGGAATCAAAGGATGCTTTGTGGGACAGAATGGTAATCTTGCATTTTGATATTAGAAGGCTAGGGAGATACTAACGAGAACCTACTGTTTAGCACAGGGAACTCTACTCAATGCTCTGTGGTGACCTAAATTGGAAGGAGATCCAAAAAAGAGAGGATATATGTATATGTATAATTGATTCACTTTGCTGCACAGCAGAAACTAACACATTGTAAAGCACTATATTCCAATAAAAATTAATTTTAAAAAAAAGAAGGCTAGGGAAAGCCTTCAAATCATCCAAGGTTTTCTTATAACACATTTTATTAAAATCCTCAACTACAAAATCCATAAGAAATCTAATAGGCTTTTAAGATTCAGCAAGATTTTAAGACAAAGAACTGGAAAGTCTGTTTCATTAAATGCATGAGAGTAATTTTCCAAATATATTTTCATTTTTCCTATCTTGTCCTACTCCCCTCTGAAATGAAGAGATGGACAGGATGGAAATCATTTCTTTAACAAAAACAAAAGAAAGTAATCTCTGTTGGAGTGGACAGTTCTGAGGCAATTCCCAGGTACCAGGTAACTCTCAGGGAGTTAGTGGGCTCACCTGCACAGCACTGTCTGAAGGTGAGGCCAAATGGATTCATTTTGCCAAGCGCTTACAAGGCCCTGCCTTAGGCCAAGTACTTTTACTTTTTGGAAACTGTTTCATTAAAACTGGCAGCTCGGGGTAGGTAAACCGGTTTTCCTCCAGTTTCATGCTTTTGTTCTAAGCTCCAAAAAATAAGCTAAGAATTTTGAAGCTAGTATGGTATGGAAAACAGCAGTTAGAATCACTTTGTTTAGCTCCCCTGAAAACCACACATACTGTACAGGATTTTCTGAAGTCAGAAGTCATACCCAGCCCTGAGGATTTCCTCTCTATCATTTAGCAGTATGCCTAGTTCCATCTTGAAGCTAGGTCTTGAGTGTCTAGCTTCAAGTCTATATTATCAACATTGATATAAAAACAGTTTTTAAACTTCATGTATCTTCTGAAAATGAAAAACATAATTTTTTTTTTTTTTTTTTTTTGGTACGCGGGCCTCTCACTGTTGTGGCCTCTCCCATTGTGGAGCACAGGCTCCGGATGCGCAGGCTCAGCGGCCATGGCTCACGGGCCTAGCCGCTCCGCGGCATGTGGGACCTTCCCGGACTGGGGCACAAACCCATGTCCCCTGCATCGGCAGGCAGACTCTCAACCACTGCGCCACCAGGGAAGCCCAAACATAATGTTTTAAGAACAAGGAAGCATACAAAGCCATACCAGGTAAAATACAGAATTTAAACTACCTATGGAAGCTAAAGGCATGCTGACATTTGTTCTGTATCACAATGAAAACTTTCTGTATCCAAAGTGTCACACTGTGTTTTTAAGGCACAAAAGTCCAATTATGGTCTGGAGTACCAGACTTATTCAATCAGAATTATTAAAAATACTTACCCCATTGGTTTAGTGGTAGTGTTGCCATAGCTGGTAGGAGCTGAAGCCATCTTGGCAAAAGCCCTATGACATAAGAAAGTTGTATTTAAACACTGATTATTTGAGCTAACATTTAGTATCATGGCATTAAAATATCTACTGACTAACCATAAGTTTTACTATGCAGTTTTTGAAAAGAAATTTTTCAACTAATACAGTGTTTCAGTAAAATTAACACTGAAACAATTATACAAACATTGACTATATAATTTGTAACCATGAAAAATAATGTTCAAGTAGAGAGCAACTGGTACTAAAACAGTGAAATTCTTTAAAAAACACAAATGCATTAGTTCCCCAAACTTCAGGATTTCTCTTTTCTTTTTTAAATATCTGATCATTAACATGAAACAGAGACTTTCTGTTTTAAAAGAACAATCACATACTGATTAAGTTTAGTCTCTTTACTATTCTCCACATTTCTATATTCTCTCATTCCCAGACACATGCCTTTGGGATGCTGTCCTTTGAGGGTATAAACTCACTGTCTTCTCCAATAAAAAACTGTACATTTCCTTTTAAGATTCAGCTCAAAACCACCACTTTCTTCATTAACACTATTCTAATTCTACTGCTCAATGATATTTCCTTATAGTTACATATACACTTTTATACTGAATTGCATATAGTCATTTATTTTCAAATCTTTCTAAATGAATGTCTAGAATGTCTTTAACTAAACTATAGAATTCTTGACGGCTCTGCAAAAATATGGCACTTAGCTATGTTTTAAAAAATATTTTCCTTCTGGGAATATGTTCACTGTAGAGAATCCAGAAAACAGAATGCTCCCAGAAGAACCCTACCACTAAGAAGTAACCACTGTTAGGATTTCGGCATATATTCTTCTAATCTTTGAACATATGCATACACAACATATATACTTTAAAAACAAAATTAGTATCATATTGTACATACTGTTCTATAACATTTTAATAATAGCATGCCATAAACATTTTTATGTGAATCAATATTCTTCTATAATTCCTTATCATTCCAAATGCTTTTGTAAATGGAAAAAAACCCTACCTAAATACAAGAAAACATTATGAGAGTAAAAAAAGAATGGGAATCACTAAGATGTGGAAGATGAAATGCTTAAATATTCTATTTCAACCTGGACAAAATTTGCTGATACCATTAGAGAAATCCCAAACACAAAAATCACAATTTTGTTCTGAAAGCAGGATTTGAATCAGCTGTTTTCAGCAGTAGGCTGGAATTTTTGTCTTTAACAAAAATTTATTTTTCACCAGAAATAGTAGTATCTAAATATAAATAATATGTATCTAACTATCTCTAAGTAATAAAGGGTTAAATAAAGAATATTACATTTATATGGCTGAATATCATGGAAACACTAAATACTACCATTGGAGACTACAGCTGGAACCTTGAGCAACATGGGTTTGAACTATGCAGGTCCACTTATACTCATATTTGTATCAATAAATACTACAGTACTACATGATCTGTGGTTGGTTGAATCCATGGATGTGGAACCAGGGATACAGAGGGCCAGCCCACTATAAAGTAATACTTTAATTTGTAACTGTGCAGAGGGTTGGCGTCCCTAACCCCCAAGTTGTTCTAGGGTCAGCTGTATTTAAGACGATGAAAAACTGGCATAATGAAAGGAATTGGAACTCTAGAATACAAACTGCATCTATAACAATGATTTCCTGATTAAAAATATAAATATGTAATATGCATATAGAAGGATAAACAATACGGTTTACGGTAGACTCTGAATGGGGAGACTACAGGTAAATTTTTACTTTCCTTATACCTTTCTGACTTTCCTAAAATTTTCTTCAATAAACTGATATAACCCTTATAATTAGAAAGAATGTTACAAATTAGAAATTATATATTGAATACTTTGTAACCATGTAAAATAATGCCCAAGACTGCCTTTCCTCTTTTAACACCAAATATTTGATTAGGGAGTTCCACATAAATCATAATGTAAAACACAATGACATATACGACACAGCCAAATATTTAAGTGTATATGTTATAAAAATTAGAAAAGACAGTTTTCGGTTTCTTTTGTTAAACTAAGGTTTGTTGTCTACTTTTTTCTTATCGTAAGAACACAGTGAAGAGGGCAGACAGCAGAAGCAAGAAGAACTACAATCCTGCAGCCTGTGGAATGAAAACCACATTCACAGAAAGATAGACAAAATGAAAACACAGAGGACTATGTACCAGATGAAAGAACAAGATAAAACCCCAGAAAAACAACTAAATGAAGTGGAGATAGGCAACCTTCCAGAAAAAAAATTCAGAATAAATGATAGTGAAGATGATCCAGGACCTCAGGAAAAGAATGGAGGCAAAGATCAAGAAGATGCAAGAAATGTTTAACAAAGACCTAGAAGAATTAAAGAACAAAGACCTAGAAGAATTAAAAAACAAACAGAGATGAACAACAAAATAACTGAAATGAAAACTACACTAGAAGGAATCAATAGCAGAATAACTGAGGCAGAAGAACAGATAAGTGACCTGGAAGACAGAATGGTGGAATTCACTGCTGTGGAAGAGAATAAAGAAAAAAGAATGAAAAGAAATGAAGACAGCCTAAGAGACCTCTGGTACAACATTAAACGTAACAACTTTCATATTATAGGGGTCCCAGAAGGAGAAGAGAGAAAGGACCCGAGAAAATATTTGAAGAGATTATAGTCAAAAACTTCCGTAACATGGGAAAGGAAATAGCCACCCAAGTCCAGGAAGCACAGAGAGTCCCATACAGGATAAACCCAAGGAGAAACATGCTGAGACACACAGTAATCAAATTGACAAAAATTAAAGACAAAGAAAAATTATTGAAAGCAACAAGGGAAAAATGACAAATAACATACAAGGGAACTCCCATACGGTTAACAGCTGATTTCTCAGCAGAAACTCTACAAGCAAGAAGGGAGTAGCATGATATATTTAAAGTGATGAAAGGGAAGAACCTACAACCAAGATTACTCTACCCAGCAAGGATCTCATTCAGATTCAACGGAGAAATCAAAAGCTTTACAGACAAGCAAAAGGTAAGAGAATTCTGCACCACCAAACCAGCTCTATAACAAATGATGAAGGAACTTCTCTAAGTGGGAAACACAAGCGAAGAAAAGAACCTACAAAAACAAACCCATGACAATTAAGAAAATGGTAATAGGAACATACATATTGATAATTACCTTAAACATGAATGGATTAAATGCTCCAACCAAAAGACACAGGCTCGCTGAACGGATACAGAAACAAGACCCATATATATGCTATCTACAAGAGACCCACTTCAGACCTAGGGACACATAACAGACTGAAAGTGAGGTAATAGAAAAAGATATTCTATGAAAATGGAAATCAAAAGAAAGCTGGAGTAGCAATTCTCATATCAGACAAAATAGACTTTAAAATAAAGACTATTACAAGAAGCAAAGAAGGACACTACATAGTGATCAAGGGATCAATCCAAGAAGAAGATATAACAATTATAAATATACATGCACCCAACACAGGAGCACCTCAATACATAAGACAACTGCTGACAGCTATAAAAGAGGAAACTGATAGTAACACAATAATAGTGGGGGACTTTAATAGCTCTCTTACACCAATGGACAGATCATCCAGACAGAAAATTAATAAGGAAACACAAGCTTTAAATGACACAATAGACCAGATAGATTTAATTGATATTTATAGAACATTCCACCCAAAAACAGCAGATTACACTTTCTTCTCAAGGGCACATGGAACATTCGACAAGATAGATAACCTCTTGGGTCACAAATCAAGCCTTGGTAAATATAAGAAAATTGAAATCATATAAAGGATCTTTTCTGACCACAATGCTATGAGATTAGAAATCAATTACAGGGAAAAAACCATAAAAAACACAAACACATGGAGGCTAAACAGTACGCTATTAAATAACCAGGAGATCACTGAAGATATCAAAAAGGAAATCAAAAAATACCTAGAGACAAATTACAACAAAAACATGATGATGAAAAACCTATGGACTGCAACAAAAGCAGTTCTAAGAGGGAAGTTTATAGCAATACAAGCCTACCTCAAAAAACAAGAAAAATCTCAAATAAATAATCTAACCTTATACGTAAAGGAACTAGAGAAAGAACAAACAAAACCCAAAGTTAGTAGAAGGAAAGAAATCATAAAGATCAGAGCAGAAATAAATAGAAACAAAGAAATAGAAACAAAGAAAACAAGAGCAAAAATCAGTAAAACTAAAAGCTGGTTGTTTGAGAAGATAAACAAAATTGATAAACCTTTAGCCACTCATAAAGAAAAAGAGGGAGAGGACTCAAATCAATAAAATTAGAAATGAAAAAGGAGAAGTTACAATGGACACTGCAGAAATACAAAGCATCATAAGAGACTACTACAAGCAAGTCTATTACAATAAAATGGACAACCTGGAAGAAATGGAAAATTCTTAGAAAGGTATAACCTTCCAAGACTGAACCAGGAAGAAATAGAAAATATGAACAGACCAATCACAAGTAATGAAATTGAAAGTGTGATTAAAAATTTTCCAACAAACGAAAGTCCAGGACCAGATGGCTTCACAGGGAATTCTATCAAACATTTAGAGAAGAGCTAACACCCATCCTTCTCAAACTTTCCAAAAATTGCAGAGGAGGGAACACTTCCAAACTCATTCTATGAGGCCACCATCAACTTGATACCAAAACCAGACAAAGATACTACAAAAAAGAAAATTACAGACCTATATCACTGATGAACATAGACGCAAAAATCCTCAACAAAATACTTGCAAACAGAATCCAACAACACATTAAAAGGATGATACACCATGGTCAAGTGGGATTTATCCCAAGGATGCAAGGATTCTTCAATATATGCAAATCAATCAATGTGATACAACATATTAATAAATTGAAGGAGAAAAGCCATATGATCTCAAGAGATGCAGAAAAGCTTTTGACAAAATTCAACACTGATTTATGATAAAAGCTCTCCAGAAAGTGGACATAGAGGGAATCTACCTCAACATAATAAAAGCCATATATGACAAACCCACAGCCAACATCATTCTCAATGGTGAGAAACTGAAAGCATTTCCTCTAAGATCAGGAACAAGACAAGGGTGCCCACTCTCACCACTATTATTCAACATAATTTAGGAAGTTTTAGCCATGGCAATCAAAGAAGAAAAAGAAATAAAAGGAATATAAATTGGAAAAGAAGAAGTAAAACTGTCACTGTTTGCAGATGACATGATACTACACATAGATAATCCTAAAGATGGCACAAGAAAACTACGGGAGCTAATCAATGAATCTGGTAAAGTTGCAGGATACAAAATTAATGCACAGAAATCTCTTGCATTTCTATGCACTAACAATGAAAGATCACAAAGAGAAATAAGGAAATAATTCCATTCACCACTGCAAAAAAAGAATAAAATATCTAGGAATAAACCTACCTAAGGAGGTAAAAGACCTGTACTCAGAAGACCATAAGACACTGATGAAAGAAGTGAAAGATGACACAAAGAGATGGAGATATACCATGTTCTTGGATTAGAATAATCAATACTGTGAAAATGACTATACTACCTAAAGCAATCTACAGATTCAAAGCAGTCCCTATCAAATTACCAGTGGCATTTTTTACAGAACTAGAACAAAAAATCTTAAAATTTGTATGGAGACACAAAAGACCCCAAATAGCCAAAGCAGTCCTGAGGGAAAAAAATGGAGCTGGACAAATCCGACTCCCTGACTTCAGACTATACTACAAAGCTACAGTAATCAAGACAATATGGTACTGGCACAAAAACAGAAATATAGATCAATGCAACAGGATAGAAAGCCCAGAGGTAAACCCATGCACCTATGGTCAACTAATCTATGACAAAGGAGGCAAGGATATACAATGTAGAAAAGACAGTCTCTTCAATAAGTGGTGCTGGGAAAAATGGACAGCTACATGTAAAATAATGAAATTAGAACACTCCCTAACACCATACACAAAAATAAACTCAAAATGATTAGAGACCTAAATATAAGACCGGACACTATAAAACTCTTAGAGGAAAACATAGGAAGAAGAACACTCTTTGACATAAATCACAGCAAGATCTTTTCAGATCCATCTCCTAGAGTAATGGAAATAAAAACAAAAATTAAAAAATGGGACCTAATGAAACTTAAAAGCTTTTGCAAAGCAAAGGAAACTACAAACAAGACGAAAAGACAACCCTCAGAATGGGAGAAAATATTTGCAAAAGAATCAACAGACAATGGATTAATCTCTAAAATATATAAACAGCTCATGCAGCTCAATATTAAAAAAAACAAACAACCCAATCAAAAAATGGGCAGAAGACCTAAATAGACATTTCTCCAGAGAAGACATAGAGATTGCCAGAAGCACATGAAAAGCTGGTCAACATCACTATTAGAGAAATGCAAATCAAAACTACAATGAGGTACCACCTCACACCAGTTAGAATGGCCATCATCAAAAAGTCTACAAACAATAAATGCTGGAGAGGGTGTGGAGAAAAGGGAACCCTACTGCACTGTTGGTGGGAATGTAAATTGATACAGCCACTATGGAGAACAGTATGGACGTTCCTTAAAAAACTAAAAATAGGGGCTTCCCTGGTGGCGCAGTGGTTGAGAGTCTGCCTGCCGATGCAGGGGACACAGGTTCGTGCCCCAGTCCAGGAAGATCCCACATGCCGCGGAGTCGCTAGCAGCGTGAGCCATGGCCACTGAGCCTGCGCGTTCGGAGCCTGTGCTCCGCAACAGGAGAGGCCACAACAGTGAGAGGCCCGCGTACCGCAAAAAGAAAAAAAAAAGCAAAAATAAATAAATAAAAAAAATAAAAATAGAATTACCATATGGCCCAGCAATCCCACTACTTGGCATATACCCAGATAAAATCATAATTCAAAAAGACACATGCACCCCAATGTTCATTGCAGCACTATTTACAATAGCCAGGTCATGGAAGCAACCTACATGTCCACTGACAGACGAATGGATAAAGATGTGGTTCATATATACAATGTAATATTACTCAGCCATAAAAAGGAACGAAATTGAGTTATTTGCAGAGACGTGGATGGATCTAGAGACTGTCATACAGAGTGAAGTCAGAAAGAGAAAAACAAATATCGTGTATTAACGCATATATGGAACCTAGAAAAATGGTACAGATGAACTGGTTTGCAGGGTAGAAACAGAGACACAGATGTAGAGAACAAACGTATGGACACCAAAGGGGGAAAGTGGAGGGGGGTTGTGGTGGTGGTGGGATGAATTGGGAGATTGGGATTGACATATATATACTAATATGTAAAAAATAGATAACTAATAAGGACCTGCTGTATAAAAAATAAAATTCCAAAAAAAAAGAAAACAGTGAAATAAAAGCAAATTGGAAAAAAACCAAACAGAAATGTAGATAATAAAATGCAATCATAACTCAGCGATATACCTGTTAACAACTTGGTATATTTCTCTTCTATGCATATTTTTTTTGATACAGTTGAGATCAGAAGCATATTCCATCCTCTAGTCTTAAAAAAAAATTATTTTAAGAAATAATCTGAATATACTGTTGTAGAAAATTTGGAAATAAAGAAAAGAACCCAAAAGGAAAAAAATTCTACTACTCAGAGTTACCCACTATTAGCATTTAAGTGAACAGAATTTTAGCTATGCAGTTATATGTATATATGTGTATGTCCATACACACACACACACACACACACAAATGGATGGATAAATGGTTAGATAATAGGGATCGTAATGTAAAAAATGTCATCTAAGTTTTGACTCAAGTGTTACCTACCCAGAGGCTTATCCTGATCTCCTCAACAAATTTAGCTAATACCTCAACAAATTAAGATCTTATCACTTAGTTTTATTTTCTTTATATCACTTAATATGGTGAATATGGTTTAACAGAACTCTGTTCATTTGTTTGCTTATTTGTTGACTTATTGTTCCCTCAACACAAATGTAAATTCAGTGAAAGTAGGAGCCTTCCATACCATGTTTACTATTGTATTCTTTTTAAAATAAATTTTATTTATTTATTTTTATTTTTGGCTGCGTTGGGTCTTTGTTGCTGTGCATGGGCTTTCTCTGGTTGTGGCGAGCAGGGGATACTCTTTGTTGCGGGGCACGGGCTGCTCATTGCAGTGGCTTCTCTTGTTGCAGAGCACGGGCTCTAGGCACACAGGCTTCAATAGTTGTGGCACGTGGGCTCAGTAGTTGTGGCACGTGAGCTCTAGGGCGCAGGCTCAGTAGTTGTGGCGCATGGGCTTAGTTGCTCCGCAGCATGTGGTATCTTCCCGGGCCAGGGCTCGAACCTGTGTCCCATGCATTGGCAGGCGGATTCTTGACCACTGCGACACCAGGGAAGCCCCACTATTGTATTCTTTTTTTTTTTTTTTTTTTTTTGCGGTACGCGGGCCTCTCACTGTTGTGGCCTCTCCTGTTGCAGAGCAACAGGCTCCGGACGTGCAGGCTCAGTGGCCATGGCTCACGGGCACAGCCGCTCCGCGGCATCTTCCCAGACCGGGGCACGAACCAGTGTCCCTTGCATTGGCAGGTGGACTCTCAACCACTGCGCCACCAGGGAAGTCCTCCACTATTGTATTCTTAATGTCTAGAAGAGTCCCTAGTCACTGAGACAAAGGAAGTTATTTATCAAACAAATCATTGAACAGTAAACTATATTTCACTTTGTAACATAACATGGCCATTTCTCAATGGTCATTAGAGTAAGTCGTCCACAACATGATTTTTAATGACTCAGTTGCATTCCTGTGGAAATGACATAATTTCAATCCTTGACATTCAGGTTGATTTTCAAAATTTGATTATTACAATCGCTTCTAAGATTTTACAACTCCAATTTCTTCTTCAAGATTAATTCTTAAGAGAAGTGCTAGGTCAAAGCTATTCTTTTAAAAAACTTTTTATGCCAGCCAGCAAAATTTTGACAATTTATATTTCTAATAGTAGAGTATAAATGCATCAGTTAATTTTCCTGGATCCTTGGCACAATATTTTCGAAATCTTTGCATTATATTAATCTGCATTTCTCTGATTATTAGTGAAATTAAAACATTTAAAAAATGTTTTTGAGACATTTGACCCACAACATTTCAGTCTTTGACTTTCTCATCTCACATCTTTGAAGAAAATATAGGAAAAAATATGTCTAGGAAAGAAAGGCATCACTATTTTATATAAAGTTGTGGAAAGGGTGGGGGAGATAAGGAAATATTTATGCCATTGAATAAAAAAAAAATACCAAGGCACTGTTCAGTTTTCTTAGTAACATTCCCATTTTCTTGGGAACTCAACTTCCATTGTACTCTCTTAAATGGTAAGAACTGAAGAATAAAATAAAACTTACTTCCACTGTTTGATATATTGTAAGGGATTAAGGTTGCATCCAGCATCAGTTAAAGCTTTTTTGTATTGCTCCAAATCAGCCTGAAATAAGAAAAGAATCATATGACAAAAACTTTTACTTTCATGAAAGAGACCATTTTGTTTGTTATCATTGGATTAATCAGAAAGTTAGACTAAAGGCATGAGCACCTAAGTAGAGTGGAGTGGTATCTTAAGGGAGTACCCAAATGAGCATGAGATAAAAATCATGTATAATGAAAATTACCTTTGATAGGCTCCCAAATCACCTATAAAGTACAGTATTTTGTCATCCCTCAGTAAGCCCAACACAGTTTTTCCTCCACTGTTGACACAGATTGCTTGTCCTTAGGATAAGCATTAAAAGAAAGATCTGGCTTGATCAAGAATATTCCAAAATTGGAAACATGAGGGGAATGACGTTGACTTAGGGGACCTGCAGATTCAGGTTATCCCATCTCATATTCACTGCAGAGGTCCAAATTTATTAACTGAACAGCAGGTGTCCTACACATTTTAAATAGTTTTCTTTCTTATTCTTTTTTTATTTCCTGATGAGTAAAGTCTAGTTGAATTCGGATATGTCACGGGAGCCTATCATCACAGTGACTCCATTTTAAAAATTTAAAAGAAAGAAAATTTTAAGCTCACCATCAAATCAGAGATGTTCACTACTTTGCATTTTGGGGGCTATTACATCAGTAGTCAAAATTTGCGTCAAGCCACTTAATGACCACTTAAACTTATGAAAAGACATAATTCTTACCAAAAATAAATGAAATAAAATAATGTGGTCAAATTAAAGGAAACTGCATTAAGTTTTAAAATCATATATTCCTAAGAAAATATAAATAGGCTATTAGAATCCCTTAAAGGAACACCCCCATTAATGACAGAGATGTTTCTAGAAAGAAAACTATACAGTAATCCCCTCCCTTCAGCAGTTTTGCTTTCCATGGTTTCAGTTGCTGTGGTCAACTGAGGTCTGAAAATACTAAATGGAAATTCCCAGAAATAAACAATTCATATTGTGTGCCGTTTTGAGTAGTGTGATGAAAACTTGTGCTTTCCTGATCAGTCCTGCCCCAACCATTGACATCATCTGCTCCTGACATCTAACAATTGACACCATCATGGCTTGAGGACACAGGATCATCTGAAGTAGATGATTCTCCTTCAGTCAGAAGGTCAATAGTAGCCTAATGCTACATCACCATGCCTGTGTCATTCACCTCACTTCATCTCATCATGCAGGCATTTTATGAGCTCACATCATCATCATAGGAAGGATGACTACAGTACAATATATTTTGAGAGAGAGAGTCCACATTCACATAACTTTTATTATAGCATATTTTTATAATTATTCTAATTTATTATTAGTTGTTGTTAATCTCTTACTGTGCCTAATTTATAAATTAAACTTTATCATAGGTATGTATGTATGTATGTATAGAAAAAAACAGTATATATGGTAGTGGGGGGGGAAGTTTGGTACTCTCCATGGTTTCAGGCATCCACTGGGGGTCCTGGAACATATCTCCCTTGGATAAGGGGGGACTACTGAACTTCCTTACTGAATTAAAATAAAAGTCAAGAAATGTATTCTTAGGATAAAGCAGAATTGATCTAAAGCAAATATTGGGTTTACTTTGCTGTTTTAACATGCCAAACAAAAAGAAGCCTTACAATCTACTGACATTAGAAAAATAATTGCTACCAGCAAAGGAAAGGAGTTTACAACAGCCATATCATTCTAGGTGTCATTCCCAAGTTCCTTATGCTAGTTGCTCATCCAGTAAAATTATACGAAGTTAACATTAGAAAGAGTTAACAGGTCTCTAACCCAGCAACAAGACCGATAGCAAAATCACTGTTTTCCTTCACAGTATTACCTCTACATACTTAAAAAAATTTTTTGCCTCAAAAGCAATTGATGGCTTATTAAAGAAAAAGAAAACAACAAAATATCCCACAATCTACTCTTCCAGTGAGAAAAAAATCTAGAAAGGAAGATAGATTTTCCAATCATTCTTAGAAATTTATTCTGATATAAAAAGTAGCTTTTTTACTGCAATACAGTCTCTCAACTTTATTTTTATATGGATCAAATGATAGATGTGAATCTGAAGTTTAATCTTAGGAAATTATTGATACAATATTTATATAACTTTTGGAAATTTAGATATTTTCCTCCAAGTGACTTCTCTATATTCTATAATGGACATTAGTTTTTTTTTTGTTTTTTTTTTTTAAATTTGTTTGTTTATTTTTGGCTGTGTTGGGTCTTCGTTGCTGCACGTGGGCTTTCTCTAGTTGTGGTGAGGGGGGCTACTCTTCATTGCGGTGCGGGCGCTTCTCACTGTGGTGGCTTCTCTTTTTGTGGAGCACAGGCTATAGGCTCACAGGCTTCAGTAGTTGAGGGCTCAGTAGTTGTGGCTCGCGGGCTCTAGAGCATAGGCTCAGTAGTTGTGGCGCACAGGCTTAGTTGCTCTGCGGCACGTGGGATCTTCCTGGGCCAGGAATCAAACCCATATCCCCCTGCACTGGCAGGCGGATTCTTAACCACTACGCCACCAGGGAAGTCCCTCGACATTAGTTTTAAAACAACAGCAAAATATTACCAAACTTTTACTTTAGGTTAAAGCGAAATTCCTTGTAAGGAAAATAAGTATTAGTGGCTATAGCTCAAAGAAATGGAACTTCTAGGATCATCACATCATGAGAAATGATGAGATCAATCTTTCAAAAGGCAGAGCAAACTTGGTTAACTTAGTTTAGAATAGTTATTTTCCAGAAATAAGAATTGTGGTCATGAATTCAGTTCATATTCTAACAACTTAAAAGTGGTGAGATATTTCATGAGTGAGTAGTTCTCTTGGTGACAATAAATACGGCTATAATATTCAGCGGTAAATAGAACTAGCCTTACGAAATTGTTTTTCTTTTAAAGGAAGGAATGAAGTAATTACTTGGTTACAGTGATTTTTACTTCTATTTTCTGAAACAAGCGAGTATTCTCCCTTCCTCCCAATAACTGCATACAGAGGACATACCTCAGAAGGTGCTTGCTGTGCACTTATGTAATAGATAAGAAACAGCCTCATTTTATCTTCTGGAGTTCCTGCTACAAAGGGGAAAATAGATAAGGAAAAAAAGACTCATAATTCTGGTTGTTATGTATTATAGTCAACACTATAATCTCAAGGCATACATAAATGTGACAAGACAAACTAAGGTTCTTGATTCAAATGATTTAACGTTATAGGCACTAAATTACAACCATGTAAAACACAGATACGGAAAAAGATTAAATACTATGGGATTACAGGGATAAGCTATGGAAGCATCTCTATTCTATCTTCCAAACTGTCTATAGTGTTGTGATTTATGTTTCAGATCTAAACTCAAAAAGGTATAGGTAGGATAATCATACAATTCTAAAATAGTACACTTTTGAGATAAAAAGGGGGATGCTAGTAATAAGTATGTAAGGACAACTGGTATATAAATGGGACTATCCTGGGAAACCAGTTGCATGGTCCCGTTAGGTACTGGGTTATGAAAACCTGCTGGCTAAAATCATCTAACTGAGCCTAAGGTCATACTTTTGAAATTGGAGCCACTAAATATACGTTTCTCCCCTTTCTGAAGGGTCTATGAAGATTTGGAAAAACCATATGTCTATAGTATAATAAACACCATTATATTATGCAGATTATACCTGCCTGAAATTTTAAGACAAAACAAAAGATTTCAGAGAAATTTCTTGCTTGCAGTGCATCCTTTGAGCTACTACTTCTATTATCCAAAGCCCGAGACTGTCCAGAGAATCCTTTTATTTTCCCCTCAGTACTGGGTGTACTTCGATGCAAAGTGATAGGCACTGATCATGGGTAACTCAGTTTCACTATTCAACAAATACCAATATGTATTCTCACTTCAAAGTGTGTCCCAATACGTAAGAACTCAGAATTGTTATACTTTATTATAGAATAAAAACAAGAATAATTTTTTCAAAACATATTGACTGATAACCCATTGATTTTCTATCTTCAAATTATCCTTACTCCCTAAATATGACAAAGACTGGTAATAAAGATCAATGACAGGTTCTCCAACATTCTCATGCTTACAAATAAATATTGTATTTTAGATATACTGAAGTAGGTTACTGGATTCAGGGTTTTGTTTAAATACTAGGAGAAAGCTGATATTTTTGTTTTAGCAGGTAATTAGCCTCAACGGGTTCAGGCCAAAGCTCCTACCAGCCTCTGTGAGCCGTTTCCATCATGGATTCTATTTTTAAAATGTTTGCAGTGCTACTGGGATCTGTCCCACTGCCCAGCAGCCAGTACAGGAACTTGGAGGTCATCTAGTCCTTCACCTCTCAGTCTTTGGAATGCTGTTTAGGATCAGATTCATGCACGTACAACTCAGAGGTGAGCCCAGGAATTCATAAACAACTTTATGGGGTTGCTTTCCTGAGCTCCTTCCTTTTGCAATCTCCCTGGTACTTTCCAGTTTCCTTGGCCTTCCCTTTTTAGTGCTCCAGCCAGAAAGCTTTGGCTTTAGGTACACTGCTCCATTGTGTATTTCCTGCAATTATGACGAAGCAGTTAGAGGACAAAAAGAAAAAGAGGAACGGGGCTTGCTGTAGGCTCTTGGAACAATGGCTCCTAAGATACGAGAGACAGGTTCCCCTCCCTCAGAGTTTTAGGGGCCTGTGGGTTCCTGCTGGTGCTTTTAATATCCGCAGCACAGAGCATAGCCTCTTCAAGCTGACGTCTGGGTCCTTTGGACATGTTCCATCATGTTTTAAGTACTTTTCTTGCTTTCTGACCCAAGAAAATGTTTCAGGCTCATTTTGTACTTTCTCTCCCTGGAATCAACCATACTCCAATGAGTCCTAGTGGAAAGTGGAATATATAAGGCTAAAATTTTTACTACTGGGGAACTGTTGCTCCTAGCCCTGCTCAGTTGGCAGAGTTAGGGAATAAATATATATGTGTACACACACACACACACACACACATGCATATCTACATTTATTTCTCTATTTGGCAAGTATTTAACAAAAACACCAAGTCTACATCAGCACCTCCAATTCCAATCCAATATTACTAGGGTTCATTGTAGTTTTCTTCATTTCCATAGTTATAACTTCCATTTCTGACAGTGGGAAACCTGGCTCCCTTTTTATTACCCAATATATTTACTTATTTATCCAGTCCCCTGTATGTAACAAATACCTTATCTCTGCCACTGTCCCCCTGCCTGCATGGACGTTATCTCCTCCACTTGGGCTCTGATTCTCTACCCACCCACATGCCTGGCTATAATTCTCACCCCACCTGAGCCAATGTTTGGTTTGTCCTATGCAGGGTCACCCCCCTTAATCTGATAGGACTCTTATACCCTTATAACTGCTCCTACATGTGGACACTCCACTCACTTCACTTGGACTTTGACACTTCATGCTGGATTACCAACCCTCCCTCTACCGGATATGTGGATGCCCTTCTCATCCTGCTCAGGTTCTGACATCTTGTTCTGGGCTGAAGTGGTACTACACTGCTACTTTGCATGAATGCCTACCTTGCTCTGCTCTACTTAATGTCTTTAATAATAAATGGTTTGAGAAAGTAAGGGAAAGGAAAAAGAAAGGTTCTCATTGCTTTTTTTAATCAACACACTTAATTGCTTCAACTTTACTCAAAACTTATTGTAAATAACAAGGAATAGCTCGGAAGTGATGAACTTATATGTATCTTTCATATTTTTAATTGTAAAGTACACATATCTTCAAAATGTTATGTTCTCCCCACAAATCTAAATTTTTAAAAGTCTGAGAAATACTATGCCTTCTCAGAAGTTTTTATGAATAGAACCCTTTAATTACAAACAAGTAAAAAAAAATTTTAAACTTACTTTCCAACGTGATATAAAATCTAAAAGTCACACCAAAACTATAACTCAAAAAACACTATTATTTACTCAAAGAGCTTGTATGTAAAATATAAGCTAAAGAGCTTATATGCTTTTTATTCATTTTTCAAAACAGCTGAGATTTGAATTGAAAACTCTTCTGAAATTATTAAGCCTGTAAAGTTTAGAGAATTTTAGTGGCTAAAATCCTGTGAAGATCTTATGATTATTATGATTGAAAACAATGATTAGATTATATTTCCTAAGTACAAATAGTTATATCTTGTTTTAAGAAAATCTAACAAACATATACTTAGATAAATATAAAGGGATTGTCTACAGAGTTTCTCTAAAAGTGAATTCCCAGGGGCCTCAGATGTGAATCCGGGGTGCAGACGCCTGTCAAGCCCAGGCGGAATCCCTGGCATGCTGGGCGGTGCGGGTGGTGCAGATGGCCCGGCTCTGACCCCGAGGACACTAGGTCACCCTGTGCACCTCAGGCCACCGCCCTGTCCCTCCGGCAGCTCCAGGTCCCCATGGCCACACCAGCCAGGCGGTTCCAGGGATGTGGATGTCCGTGTCTTTGGGGGACCATTACTCTTTGCCTGCCACATGCCGTGTGGCTGACAGGGTCTTGGTGCTCTGGTGGGGTGTCAGGCCTGTGCCTCTGAGGTGGGAGAGCTGAGTTCAGGACACTGGTCCACCAGAGACCTCTCAGCTCCACGTAATATCAAACGGCGAAAGCTCTCCCAGAGATCTCTATCTCAACGCAAAGACCCAGCTCCACTCAACGACCAGCAAGCTACAGTGCTGGGCACCCTGTGCCAAACAACTAGCAAGACAGGAACACAATCCCACCCATTAGCAGAGAGGCTGCCTAAAATCATAATAAGGTCACAGACACCCCAAAACACATCACCGGACATGGTCCTGCTGACTAGAAAGACAAGATCCAGCTTCATCCACCAGAACACAGGCACTAGACCTCTCCACCAGGAAGGCTACACAACCCACTGAACCAACTTTAGACACTGGGGGCAGACACCAAAAACAACGGGAACTACGAACCTACAGCCTGCGAAAAGGAGACCCCAAACACAGTAAGTTAAGCAAAATGAGAAGACAGAGAAACACACAGCAGATGAAGGAGCAAGGTAAAAACCCACCACACCAAACAAATGAAGAGGAAATAGGCAGTCTACATGAAAAATAATTCAGAATAATGACTGTAAAGATGATCCAAAATCTCAGAAATAGAATGGAGAAATTACAAGAAACGTTTAACAAGGACCTGGAAAAACTAAAGCACAAACAAACAATGATGAACAACACAACAAATACAATTAAAAATTCTCTAGAAGGAATCAATAGCAGAATAACTGAGGCAGAAGAACGGATAAGTGACCTGGAAGACAAAATAGTGGAAATAACTACTGCAAAGCAGAAAAAAGAAAAAAGAATGAAAAGAATTGAGGACACTCTCAGAGACCTCTGGGACAATATTAAATGCACCAACATTCGAATTATAGGGGTCCCAGAAGAAGAAAAGAAAAGCAAAGGGACTGAGACAATATTTGAAGAGATTATAGCTGAAAACTTCCCTAATATGGGAAAGTAAATAGTCAATGAAGTCCAGGAAGCACAGAGAGTCCGATACAGGATAAATCCAAGGAGAAACAGGCTAAGGCACATATTAGTCAAACTATCAAAAATTAAGTACAAAGAAAAATATTAAGCAGCAAGGGAAAAGTAACAAATAACATACAAGGGAATCCCCATAAGGTTAACAGCTGAACTTTCAGCAGAAACTCTGCAAGCCAGAAGGGAGTGGCAGGACATATTTAAAGCGAAGAATGGGAAAAATCTACAACCAAGATTACTCTACCAAGCAAGGATCTCATTCAGATGCGACGGAGAAATTAAAACCTTTACAGACAAGCAAAAGATAAGAGAAATCTGCACCACCAAACCAGCTGTACAACAAATGCTAAAGGAACTTCTCTAGGCAGGAAACATAAGGGAAGGAAAAGACCTACAAAAACAATTAAGAAAATGGTAATAGGAACATAAATATTGATAACTACCTTAAATGTAAATAGATTAAATGCTCCAACCAAAAGATACAACTGGCAGAATGGATACAAAAACAAGACCCGTATATATGCTGTCTACAAGTGACCCACTTCAGACCTAGGGACACATACAGACTGAAAGTGAGGGGATGGAAAAAGATATTCCATGCAAATGGAAATCAAAAGAAAGCTGGAGTAGCAATTCTCATATCAGACAAAATAGACTATAAAATAAAGACTAGACTATTAGAAGAGACAAAGAAGGACACTATATAAAGATCAAGGGATCAATCCAAGAAGAAGATATAAGAATTGGAAATATTTATGCACCCAACATAGGAGAACCTCAATACATAAGGCAAATGCTAATAACCATAAAAGGGGAAATCAACAGTAACACAATCACAGTAGGGGACTTTAACACCCCACTTTCTCCAATGGACAGATCATCCAAAATGAAAATAAATAAGGAAACACAAGCTTTAAATGATACATTAAACAAAATGGACTTCATTGATATTTATAGGACATTCCATCCAAAAAAACAACACAATACACTTTCTTCTCAAGTGCTCATGGAACATTCTCCAGGAGAGATCATATCTTGGGTCACAAATCAAGGCTTGGTAAATTTAAGAAAACTGAAATTGTCTCAAGTATCTTTTCCGACCACAATGCTATGAGACTAGATATCAATTACAGGAAAAAAACTGTAAAAAACATAAACACACCAGGCTAAACAATACATTAGTAAATAACCAAGAGATCACTGAAGAAATCAAAGACGAAATCAAAAAATACCTAGAAACAAATGACAATGAAAACACAATGATCCAAAATCTATGGGATGCAGCAAAAGCAGTTCTAAGAGGGAAGTTTTTAGCAATACAATCCTACCTCAAGAAACAAGAAACATCTCGAATAAACAACCTAACCTTATACCTAAAGCTATTAGAGAAAGAAGAACAAAAACCCCCCAAAGTTAGCAGAAGGAAAGAAATCATAAAGATGAGATCAGAAATAAATGAAAAAGAAATGAAGGAAACGATAGCAAAGATCAATAAAACTAAAAGCTGGTTCTTTGAGAAAATAAAGTTGACAAACCATTAGCCAGACTCATCAAGAAAAAAAGGGAGAGGACTCAAATCAGTACAGTTAGAAATGAAAAAGGAAAGGTAACAACTGACATTGCAGAAATACAAAGGATCACAAGAGATTACTACAAGCAACTCTATGCCAATAAAATGAACAATGTGGAAAAATGGACAAATTCTTAGAAAAGCACAACCTTCCAAGACTGAACCAGGAAGAAGTAGAAAATGTAAACAGACCAATCACAAGCACTGAAATTGAGACTGTGATTAAATATCTTCCAAAAAACAAAAGCCCAGGACCAGATGGATTCACAGGCAAATTCTATCAAACATTTAGAGAAGAGCTAACACCTATCCTTCTCAAACTCTTCCAAAATATAGCAGAGGGAGGAACACTCCCAAACTCACTCTACAAGGTCACCATAACGCTGATACCAAAACCAGACAAAGGTGTCACAAAGAAAGAAAACTACAGGCCAATATCACTGATGAACATAGATGCAAAAATCCTCAACAAAATACTAGCAGACAGAATCCAACACCACATTAACAGGATCATATACCATGATCAAGTGAGGTTTATCCCAGGAATGCAAGGATTCTTCAATATACACAAATCAATCAATGTGATATACCATAATAACAAACTGAAGAATAAAAACCATATGATCATCTCAATAGATGCAGAAAAAGCTTTCAACAAAATTCAACACCCATTTATGATAAAAACCCTCCAGGTAGTAGGCATAGAGGGAAATTACCTCAACATAATAAAGGCCATATATGACAAACGGACAGCCAACATCGCTCACAATGATAAAAAATTGAAACCATTTCCTCTAAGATCAGGAACAAAACAAGGTTGTCCACTCTCACCACTATTATTCAACATAGTTTTGGAAGTTTTAGCCACGGCAATCAGAGAAGAAAAGGAAATAAAAGGAAGCCAAATTGGAAAAGAAGAAGTAAAGCTGTCACTGTTTACAGATGACATGATACTATACATAGAGAATCCTAAAGATGCTACCAAAAAACTACTAGAGGTCACCAATGAATTTGGTAAAGTAGCAGGATACAAAATTAATGCACAGAAATCTCTTGCATTCCTACACACTAGTGATGAAAAATCTGAAAGAGAAATTAAGGAAACACTCTCATTTACCATTGCAACAAAAAGAATAAAACACCCAGGAATAAACCTACTTAAGGAGACAAAAGACCTGTATGCAGAAAACTATGAGACACTGATGAAAGAAATTAAAGATGATACAAACAGAGAGAAAGATATACCATGTTCTTGGATTGGAATAATCAACATTGTGAAAATGAGTGTACTACCCACAGCAATCTACAGATTCAATGCAATCCCTATTAAACTACCAATGGCATTTTTCACAGAACTACAACAAAAAGTTGCACAATTTGTTTGGAAATGCAAAAGACCCTGAATAGCCAAAGCAATCTTGAGAAAGAAAAACAGAGCTGGAGGAATCAGGCTCCCAGACTTCAGACTACAATACAAAGGTACAGTAATCAAGACAATATGGTACTGGCACAAAAACAGAAATATAGATCAATAGAACAGGATAGAAAGCACAGAGATAAACCCACGCTCCTATGGTCACCTTCTTTGTTTCTTTTTTTTTTTTTGCGGTACGCGGGCCTCTCACTGTTGTGGCCTCTCCCGTTGCGGACCACAGGCTCCAGACGCACAGGCTCAGCAGCCATGGCTCATGGGCCTAGCCGCTCCATGGCATGTGGGATCTTCCCAGACCGGGGCACGAACCCGTGTCCCCTACATCGGCAGGCGGACTCTCAACCACTGTGCCATCAGGGAAGCCCTGGTCACCTTATTTTTGATAAAGGAGGCAAGAATATACAATGGAGAAAAGACAGCATCTTCATAAGTGGTGCTGGGAAACCTGGACAGCTACATGTAAAAAAATGAAGTTAGAGCACTCCCGAACACCATACACAAAAATAAACTTAAAACGGATTAAAACCCTAAATGTAAGACCAGATACTATAAAACTCCTAGAGAAAAAAACATAGGCAGAACACTCTATGAGATAAATCACAGCAAGATCTTTTTAGACCCACCTCCTAGAGGAATGGAAATAAAAACAAAACAAAAAAAAACCTAATGGGACCTAATGAACCTTAAAACCTTTTGCAAAGCACAGGAAACCATAAACAAGACCAAAAGACAACCCTCAGAATGGGAGAAAATATTTGCAATTGAAGCAACTGACAAAGGATTAATCTCCAAAATTTACAAGCAGGTCAATATCAAAAACACAAACAACCCAATCCAAAAATGGGCAGAAGATCTACATAGACATTTCTCCAAACAAGATATACAGATTGCCAACAAACACATGAAAGCCTGCTTAACACTACTAATCATTAGAGAAATGAAAGTCAAAACTACAATGAGGTATCACCTCACACCAGTCAGAATGGCCATGTTCAAAAAATCTACAAACAATAAATGCTGGAGAGGGTGTGGAAAAAAGGGAACCCTCTTGCACTGTTGGTGGGAATGTAAATTGATACAGCCACTATGGAGAACAGTATGGTGGTTCCTTAAAAAACTAAAAACAGAACTACTATACGACCCAGCAATCCCACTACTGGACACATACCCTGGGAAAACCATAATTCAAAAAGAGTCATGGACAAGCCTCTTATATATCCTCATCCACCAGAGGGCAGACAGCAGAAGTAAGAAGAACTACAATCCTGCAGCCTGTGGAACAAAAACCACATTCACAGAAAGATAGGCAAGATGAAAAGGCAGAGGGCTATGTACCAGATGAAGGAACAAGATAAAACACCAGAAAAACAACTAAATGAAATGGAGATAGGCAATCTTCCAGAAAAAGAATTCAGAATAATGACAGTGAAGATGATCCAGGACCTCAGAAAAAGAATGGAGGCAAAGATCGAGAAGATGCAAGAAATCATCCAAGAAACAAAAGCCAGATGGCTTCACAGGTGAATTCTATCAAATATTTAGAGAAGAGCTAACACCCATCCTTCTCACAGTCTTCCAAAAAATTGCAGAGGAAGGAACTCCCAAACTCATTCTACAAGGCCACCATCACCCTGATACCAAAACCAGACAAAGGTACTACAAAAAAAGAAAATTACAGACAAATATCACTGATGAATATAGATGCAAAAATCCTCAACAAAATACTAGCAAACAGAATCCAACAACACATTAAAAGGATCATACACCATGATCAAGTGGGATTTATCCCAGGGATGCAAAGATTCTTCAATATACGCAAATCATCAATGTGATACACCATATTAACAAATTGACGAAGAAAAACCATATGATCATCTCAATAGATGCAGAAAAAGCTTTTGACAAAATTCAACACCCATTTATGATAAAAACTCTCCAGAAAGTGGGCATAAAGGGAAACTACCTCAACATAAAAAAAAAAAAAAAAAAAGTCATGTACCACCATGTTCATTGCAGCTCTACTTACAATAGCCAGGACGTGGAAGCAACCTAAGTGTCCATCAACAGATGAATGGATAAAGAAGATGTGGCACATATACACAATGGAATATTAGCCATAAAAAGAAATGAAACTGAGTTATCTGTAGTGAGGTGGAGGGACCTAGAGACTGTCATACAGAGTGAAGTAAGTCAGAAAGAGAAAAATAAATACTGTATGCTAACACATATATATGGAATCTAAAAAAAAAAAACGTTCTGAAGAACCTAGAGGCAGGACAGGAATAAAGACGCAGACGTAGAGAATGGACTTGAGGACACGGGGTGGGGGAAGGGTAAGCTGGGAGAAAGTGAGAGAGTGGCATGGACTTATGTATACTAACCAATGTAAAGTAGATAGTTATTGGGAAGCAGCCGCATAGCACAGGGAGATCAGCTCGGTGCTTTGTGACCACCTAGAGGGGTGGGATAGGGAAGGTGGGAGGGAGACGCAAGGGGGAGGAGATATGGGGATATATGTATATGTATAGCTGATTCATTTTGTTATAAAGCAGAAACTAACACACCATTGTAAAGCAATTATACTCCAATAAAGGTGTTTAAAAAAAAGTGAATTCCCTAAATATTTAAAACAAAATTCAGTTTTAGATACATCATTTTAAGAAACTCTTTAGAGTGAAACCAAAGTAATTAGAAACTGCATCACTTAGAGATGCTGGCTTTGAATATTTTACCTTCAAGTCTTCCTGGAGCCAGCAGAAATTGAGCTTCAAATGTATCACTTTAAACAAATGAATACAAAAAGTGCTTAAATACCTCCCTCTCCCCAAAAAAGCACTTACATACCATCAAAGAAAAGTTCAATAAAATAAAATGTAAATGATTTTTCTACCTTAGTAACTGCTATGCTACAAATTTCTCAACAGGAAATAGCTCATTTAATTATCTCATTAATAGCAAAGATTGTGAGAAAAACAATGATTCTATTCAGATTTTACTCAAATTGAAAATGCTGGATTCATCAGAAGTAAAACTTACATTAACCTCAAATTCATGGTACATACCATCAGGGTCTGATATTATATCTAGAAGCGATTTATCCAGAGTAGTTTTGCTCATTATTTTTTCTTCATATTCAAAATATACATCCAATTTTCTTGCCTGTTTCAAAATAAGTGTCTGATTAGAATACATCAAGTAATAAAAACATACTAAAGGACCCTCAGCTTACAAGTTTCTATGATCAATTTGAAAAATAAATGTTCATTTCCTAGTAGAATTTAAAGTTTCTTACTTTTGACATTGTTAATATAAAAAAAAGATAGATTGACTATTATATTTATCATATTTTACTTATAAATTCAGAACTAACTCTGCATGTCATATATTAGCAAAGACAAAAAACCACACAAATCTCAATTATTGTATTAATTAGTAACTAGCATACAAATAACACTGTATTCCATGCAAATTAATATCAAGTGGTCGTGTTACGTTTACTTTTTTAGTGAGTAAATTCAGATATTTTCATCTTAACCAGAAAGTTACCCTAATTATTTTCAATGGTTTTTAAATAAAATATTTTCCTACTTAATACTTTGAAGTTTAGATAATGGAAAAGTAGTCAAACTTAGTTTTTCTGTATGGCAGCTTTTCTAATTTAAAATTCATTGATTAAAATTATCCAAATGAAATTAACATGTTAGGATAATCCGAGGTAAATAAAAATTACCGCGTATCTATTAAATTATGCTTCAGATAAGACAAGAGAGAAAAGAACATGCTTTACTACTGAAGGTATTACCAATCTAAGTAGAAACCGTTCATGAAATAAATGAGAATACTTATGAGATACCAACAAAGAACCAAAATGTAAATATAGAATATAAATAAATATATTAAGTTCAGATGATAGAATGAAATAATTAACCAATTGTGGAGAAGGAAGCGATGAGTTCTGAATTGTTTTGAAAGTGGTTTGGGGACATGGATAGACAGAGTTCATTTCAGTTAAAGGGATCATACCAAGGCATAATCAGAGTGGACAGATCTGAGTGGCAGACTCAGGAGTGATTTCATATATGAGGCAACAGGCAATCAACAGAGTCCCTCAATCCCACTCCCCTGCAGTGGCACACAAGGCCAGAGCTTTAAACAGATGAAATATTCCGTTTGAAAATCCAAACAACATGAAAAGGTAAATACATTGAGACCTGTCTTCACTCCTGTCCTTTTCCACCCAATTTCCACCTGCTTCTTTGGATAGTCTTTATTTCTCCTATAGTTTTTCACTTTCTCTATGCAAATAGTATCTATACCCTAAGATCCCTCTGCTTTCTGCCACAAAAGGTAATATACTATACTCTTCTGTCCCTTGTTTTCACTCGATATAACCAGTACATGGAGAACTTCCTTATTAGTGAAGTCTAGATAAGAGTTAATAAACTCTGTCAGAGTTTTCCTTTTTATAAATGGCTCTTCATACTCTTCAGATTCCCTGATACAGGAACCATTTTAACTACTGTATAAAGCTACTTTGAATAACAAAGTAGATGAGAGGTAAAGTCCTAGGAATGGGAAAATGTAATATCAAAAATGAACAAAAGAAATAGAAAGGAGATCCTAGGAAAGAGAAAATGGTGGTGACTGTGTGAATGGAAAGGAAGAGACAGATACTTAATAATTAACATGAGAATGTATATGGGAAGGAAGCTAGTGAAAAAAGTCAAAGATAACTCCTGGGGAACTAGGATAATAGTAGTAGGAACTATGTTAACATAAATATTAGATTGGGAAAGGCTAATTATCTGTAGAGTAAAGCTAGGAATGGAAGGGGGAAGGTGATAAAATAAGGTGTTAGGCTGACTTTTGGGCCCTCACAATCTGCTCCAGCCAACTTTTCTGTTTTATCACTATTCACTAGGTTCAGTTCCCTCTAGTCACATCAATTAACTCACTGACTTTCATTAAACGTAATGTATGCTTTTAATCCTCAAGGATTAGGCTTGGGTTATATACTCTTAGCTTTTTTAGAATGTATTTCTCCTCCATTACCTGCCCAGTGAATTCTACTCATTTTTCAAGGTCCAGCCTCTTTGCAGCGTCTCTGTAACTCTTCAGTCTCTGTTCTTTCCCTTTCCTGCCCCTCCCCCAATCTTCTTCACTGGGAGAATTTATTAATCCCTTAAGTGTGTACTGACAGCACTCTGTACACTTCTCCATAATAATAATCACACCACATTACTGTCTTTGGTTTACCTGTTACTCTTCTAAAACTGTGAACTCCTTAAAGTGTGTCTCATTAATTGTTTAACCCTAGGAGTCTAACATAGCACCTGGCTCATAACAAGTACTTGATAAAATATGTGTTGAATGTCTAAGCTAAGATCAGGATATACAGATCAAGTACTCATCTTTAAAAGTTATAAAAGTAGATAAATGAACTTCTAGAAGTGAAAACTGTAAAGAATCAAGTCTTTAGTGACTTAATATATAAAATTAAGTAGGCTAAATGCCATAATGGAATCTAATGTCTGTACCTACATAAATCAATGAAGAAACATGGTTCACTGACTTACGGAGGTACAGACATTAGATTCATTTTGCTCTTCTTGATGTGTTAACTTACCCCTAGTTTAACTTCTAATTAACAATGGAAACAATTCAAAAACAAGTTAATTCGACTGCTAATGGGTAGAGTTTCTTTTGAAGGTGATGATAATGTTCTAAAATTGCATTGTGATTATGGCTGCATAACTCTGTGAATATACTAAAAACCACTAAATTGTACACTTTAAATAGGTGAATTGTATGGTATGTGAATTATATCTCAATAAAGGAGTTAAAGAAAAACAACATAGCATTTCAATATACTGATTGGAAGGGAGCCTCATGTGGGAGAGAAAGGAGTGGAGATTTTCTAACCTACATGAAAGAACTAGTATCTGTTCAGTATCTATTATGCGCAAGGCACTTTACTTACAGCTGTGGCTTTCAAACTTTTTTTTTTTTTTTTTTTTTTGCGGTATGCGGGCCTCTCACTGTTGTGGCCTCTCCCGTCGTGGAGCACAGGCTCTGGACGCACAGGCTCAGCGGCCATGGCTCACAGGCCTAGTCGCTCCGCGGCATGTGGGATCTTCCCGGACCAGGGCACGAACCCGTGTCCCCTGCATCGGCAGGCAGACTCTCAACCACTGTGCCACCAGGGAAGCCCTCAAATGTTTTTAAACAGAGAACCTCAGGACCCTCTTTCTCAAACCAAATCTTCTGTAGAACCCTAAACATAAAGATACAAGTGACCCATTAAATGTCTCTATTGAGCTCTAGGGTACCAGAGAACAGTGTTTAAAAACTACAAACTTAGACTATCTCATTTAATTCTCCAGATAACACTATGAGCTAGGAATTATTAGTCCCGTTTTAAAGATGAAGAAACAGACACAAAGAAACATAAATTTATTCAAGGTTACCAGAGTAGAAGTAGTAGAGAGTTGAGATTCAAATCCAGGTCAGACTCCAATGTACACCACAGATAAAGAGTAGGGAAAACTACATTTTCCTCAAGAACAACTTATTGCTTCCTTTGTATATGCTTTATGGAAGAAAGTATATGTGTCAATTAGTATATATTTGGGGTTTTTTGGTAATACACATAATTTACATATATGTGGTAAAAGGTTACTTTGTCCAGAGACATAATATGTATAGGTCGGTCCTTTTTCACTTTCTTGAAATAAGGGAAAATACTAAGAGAAACAACTTCTGTCCCAAAGATCCATTATTCTTCTACAATATGGATTCAAAGGAGGACAAAAATTGGATAACAAGAGTTACATGGAAAATAGACAAATTAAAAATATAAAACAAAATAACAAGGTCAAGATAATAAATAGATTTTTGGTAGCTTCAATAAATATCAAGAATAAATTATCAAGAAGGGAATATTACAGAAAAATAAAGGACTATATATGGAATACAAATTATATCTAGTGAATATAAACTCTGAGAGCTATGAATTTCCTAAAAATCCCTTTAGAAGAGCTAAGAGAAGAATCTGATTTAAAAAAAAAAAATTCCAGTGTTTTTCTCCCAATTTCAGAGTTATCAGTGGACAATCAGCATGATGTTTTTCATTTCTCAGTGCACTGTGTCAACATTCACATCAAATTAACCACACATATATGCATTTTATATATATTATCCAACTAAATGTACTGAATTGTCATTTACCTGTAACTGTGTTTATAATTTTGTTAATTTGAAATAAAGTGTTATGTATATGTCTGTGGGTATGGCATTTTTTGACTGGTGACAGCCAATAGTCTACTGGGTTTAAAAAGAACAAAAGAAGGGACACTTCTAAAAACCCTCAAGTCATTCGGGATGTGTAAGTAGTATGCATTTCTTGCCTTTTGAGAACCCATTACGTAGGAAGATTTATTGATGACCCATACAGGATATGAAAGGAATTCCTTTTTCCTTCCTACAACTGTGGGGGATTTTTTTCCTTCTCTTTTACCATTCCTCTGTTTATCCTAGCTACAGGCACCACCATTCTTGGACTCCCTATTCACTGCTAGCTACAGCCTCAGTCATAGACTGAGGTGATGACAAAGACTAGAGTGGTATTTCTTGGCCTTCCTTCTTCTCCAAGCGCCAGTTCTATTCCCTAGTCAGCAGTAAAAGTAAAGACAAGAAGGGATTAGACAGTTATTACTTCCTTTCACTACTAAGAATCCCAATATTCTTCTACCAGTACTTCTTACAGGAGAGAGAGGGTATGATAAACTCTTCTTTGCTGCAACACAACATTTGAAACATTCCAGATTATGAATTAAATAGGGTTTGTAGGACAGGGACCTATCTGCCATGTTAATGTCTATAGGAAAGTATATCCTTAAGCTAAAATGAACTTAGAACTATACTTTTAGGATATAACCTAATCTTAAGTTGAAGATCCTTTATACTCTAGCCTTTTCTTGTTTCTACTTTCTTTTTTAAATGTGCAGTTCCTATCATCATTCAAGGCTGTTTTGGATAATTCTTCCTCCAGGTGAGTGGCCTCTGTATGCTGTATTATAATAGTCTGTGGTCTGTATGTCACTAGAGTATAAAGTCTAGATTATACTAAGCTATTTGTTCATTACTTTATGGCTTGTGCCCCGCAAGATGACTGGAATTCTCTAAAACTCAATTGCCTTTCATAATATAACACAATAGCATGTTAATATATTTTTAGTTATTTAGGTGTATTTTTTGCTGCATTTCATGCCAGTGGATTTATATGGGTTTGCTAACGTGAAAAATTACGTTGCACTAAAACTGGATGTTCCATGAAAATATTTAAGGTGTTCTATAGCACAGCTGGCTGAAAATATTTATTCTGGAACATTTGCTCATATGCCACAGTGACTTAGAAATCTTGAATAAAATTCATCATTATACTTCTACCTTACTTCTGTGCAGAGATGGGACAGTATACTGTCAAGGTGAGGAACCTGATTAGGATCTTCAATTTCTACAATAGGTTATCAACCTTACTAGTTAGTTATCTCATTTCCAAATATATGCATTTTTCTCTCTACCAAGAACACTGACTTTCTAGCATTCTGGGCCCAAATCAGAAGGTGTAACCTCAACTTCTCTGCTATCTAAATCCAGCCAATTTAAAAAAGTGATATTATTACATTATTTAAAGAATGCAAAATATTTCCACTTTAGATACTAAAAATTCTATTCTTAGTGTAAGAAAAAAAACACTAGAATGGTATAAACTTAGACTTTATTACATTGGTCACTCATAAAACTGCTCTCAATGAATTATATTTTAATATTATGCCCTTAACGTTCATTAAGTTGCCATGTAAAATCCATGACAGTAACTGATATTAAAATATTGCATTGTTACATCACTAAATTTACTCTAGATAATGCCCAATATGAACAATGTCTTTTGTAACATAATATTAAGGAACACTTTGCTTAGAATAAAAAACAAATTCTTTCTGAGAAAATTTTCAAGAATTTAATTGTATCTCTTTACTGTGGTTGCCAGAAAATTCAAAGCCAAACTTGAGAATTATAATTATAACTATATAGAAACAATTGTGAGTTTCTACTTCATGATTTTTGCTGTATGTGCTATTCGTGGAAGCTGACTTAAATCTGTTTTAGAATAAGAAAACAAGTTTATTTAATCTATAAATTTATCTTATATATTGACTCCTACTAAAAAATTTAAATTTTAACAAAAATGATCTATGTAATAAGAAATTTTAAATGTATATGAAATGATCTTCATAGATGACAAATATTAAAATACTAATATTAGCAACCTTATTATAATGAAATACAAAAAAGTGCTTTATCTATAATATTTCTGGAGAAAACAGAGGTTTATATGGCACCTGTAAACTATTATGTCTTATTTTATCATAACTCTCAGAAGCATTTAGTTTTATCTCACTAATGTGTTGAACTCTCAAAAGATATACCCAGGAAAAGAACAGCAAATTAAATCCAAGTAAACAGAAGAAAAGAAATGATAAAAATCAGAGCAGAAATCAATGAAATTAAAAACAAGAAATCAGTAGAGAAAAATCACTGGAACCAAAAGCTGGTTCTTTGAAAGATCAATCAAATTGGTAAACTTCTAGCCAGGTTAACTAAGAATAAAGAAGAGAAGACATAAATAGTATCAGAAATGAAAGAGGGGCCACCATTACTGATCCCATGACATTAAAAGGATAATAAAAATATTTTAAACAACTCTGTGCCCATAAACTTGATAACCTAGATGAAATGAACCAATTCCTTGAAAGACACAATCTATCAAAACTCACTTATGGAATGAATAGGCCTATATTATTAAAGAAATTGATCAATAATGAATAGCTTTCCAAAATAGAAAGCATCAGGTCTAGGTGAGTTACTAGTGAATTCTATCAAATATTTAAGAAAGAAATCATTCCAAATCTCTACAATCTCTTCCAGAAAATACAATGCAAACGAACTAGATGTTTTCTTGCTAAGATCAGGAACAAGGTAAAGATGTTCCCTCTCACACTCCTACTCAACCTTGTACTAGAAGTCCTAGCTAATGCAATAAACAAGAAAAGGAAATAAAAAGCAGACAGATTGGGAAGGAAGAATAAAGCTGTCTTTGTTTGCAGATGACACTACTGTCTATGTAGAAAATCCCAAAGAAACACCAAAAAATCTCCTGGAACTAATAAGTGATTATAGCAAGATTGTAGGACACAAGGTTAATGTACAAAAGTCAACCGGTTTCCAATATACTAGCAATGGACAATTGAACTTTGATATTAAAGGAAATACCATTTTCATTAGTACTCAAAAAATAAATGAAGAGATAGTTCTTATTTATGAATAGGCAGACTCATTATTGTCAAGATGTCAGTTCTTCCCACTTGATCTATAGATTCAACACAATTCCAGTCAAAATCTCAGCAGGTTATTTGGTGGATATTGACAAACTCATTCTAAGGTTTATATGGAGACAGGAAAGACCCAGAATAGTCAACACATTATTGAAGGAGGAAAAAAAAAAGGATGGAGGACTGACAACACCTGATTTTAATACTTAACTTAAAAGTTGCAATAATTAAGACAGTGTGGTGTTTGTGAAAAAAACCCAGACAAATATATCAATGATACTACAGAAACAGACTCACACAAATACAGTTGACTAATCTTTGACAGAAGCGCAAATGCAATTCAAGGGAGGAGGAAAGTCTTTTCAACAAATGGTGAAGGAACAACTGGACATCCACATGCAAAAAAAATATGACATACCCAACACCTTTCAGAAAAATTGACTCAAAATGGATCACAGACCTAAATGTAAATGCAAAACTAAAACTCCTAAAAGATACCAGGAGAAAATTTAGATGACCTGGGTATAGTGATGACTTTTTAGATAGAACACCAAAGGCACGATCCATGAAAGAAATAATTAAAAAGATGGACTTGATTAAAATTAGAGGCCTCTGTTCTGTGAAAGATATTACCAAGAGAATGAGAAGACAAGCCATAGACTGGGATAAGATAACTGCAAAGACACATCCATTAAGGGATTCTAATCGCCCCCCAACAAATACAAAGAACTCTTAAAATTCAGCACTAAGAAAACAAAATACAATTTAAAAATGGGCCAAAGACCTGAACAGACGTTTCACGAAAGAAGATAGGCAGATGGCAAGTAAGTGTATGAAAAGATGCTTCACACTGTATGACATCAGAAAAATGCAAATTAAAATAAGACACACTTGGGACTTCCCTGGCAGTTCAGTGGTTAAGACCCCACCCTTCCAATGCACGGGGCGTGGGTTCGATCCCTGGTCGGGGAACTAAGATCCCGCATGCTGCTGCGGAGCGGCCAAAAATAAAATAAATAAATAAATAAAATTAAGTAAATAATAAAAGTATGTACATGTAATAACCTACAAGGGAAAAGAATCTGAAAAACAGTGTGTATATAACTGAATCACTGTGCTGTACACATGAAACTAAAATGACATTGTATATAAATCAACTATACTTCAATAAAAATAAAGTATGTACAAAAAACAGGACATCATATATAAAAAAAAGACACACTACATACCTATCAGAATGACTAAAATCCAACACTGGCAACACCAGATGCTGGTGAAGATATGAAGCAACAGGAGCTCTCATTCACTGCTGATGGGAAGGCAAAATGGTACAGCCACCTTGGAAGACAGTTTGGCAGTTGGCAGTTTTTTACAATTCTAAACATACTCTGGCCATATGATCCAGCAATCATGCTCTTAGATATTTACCGGAAGGAGCTGAAAACTTATGTCCACCCCAAAACCATCACATGGATGTTTATAGCAACTTTATTCAAAAATGCCAAGAGTTGGGAGCAACCAAGATGCCCTTCAATAACTGAATGAATAAATAAACTATGGTACATCCAGACAATGGAATATTAATTAGCAATAAAAAGAAATGAGCTATTAAGTCATGAAAAGACACAGAACGGTCTTAAATGCATTTTACTAAATAAAAGAAACTACTCTGAAAAAGTTACATACTGTATGATTCCAACTATCTGATATTCTGGAAAACAATACTGTGGAGACAGTAAAAAATCAGTGGTTGTCAGGGATTTGGGGGGAGGGAAGAATGGATACACAGGTGGAGCACAGGTGATTTTAGAGCAGTTGAACAGTATGATATTGTAATGATGGATACATGTCATTATACACTTGTCAAAACCCACAGAATGTACAACACAAAGAGTGAACCCTAATGTAACTACAGACTTTAGTTGGTATTAATAATGTATTAATATTGGCTTATCAATTGTAACAAATGTACCACATTAATGCAAGAGATTAATAACAGGGGAAACTGGGGACAGGTGGATAAGAAGATACATGGAAATCCTCTGTACTTTTCACTCATTTTCCTGCAAACATAAAACTGCTCTAAAAAAATAGTCTATTAATTAAAAAAAAACTAAAGCCAAAAAAGACATGCATCTAATGTAAAACAAAAGAAAGGGGCACATTTAATAAAGAGTGTTTGCAATACCTTGGGAAGATTTGTGTAGCTTTGAATAATAACACCTTTCACTTTTACTTCTCCATAGATATTATATAAAATAACTCAAACCAAAGGAAAACAACAGAGATATGATTTTGCATGTGCTCCAAAAAAAAGATAGCTTTAGGAGTGTAGTCTTACATTGACAATGAATACACAAAGTATATAATACATACATATATTTGTATGTATTCATGTTCGCTACTAGTCAATAAGTAACCCTAGCATGGAATTTTTCTTGAGGTATTTATTGGTATTTCAACATAACTGACCTTTAAAACAAATCCGTTATTTTAAAAAGTATACTTGTTTTATGAAACAATTTAAAAGTTCACTAAATTTTCATTTCCTATTTAAGCATTCATGGACATAAAAGACTAGGCCAACTGAGTATTTTTAAAATGAATGAATAAACACATTGAATGGTCAAATATTTTAATAAGACAACTGGGGTTCCCTACTTCTAATTTTTGCTTGTTTACATTACTTTTGAACCCATGGTTACTCTAAAGGGATTATAAAAGAGCAAAACCATTCTCATTACATTTTTGGTGATTATGTTTTAAGGAACTACAGCACGGTAGACAGAGTACGGGATTTAAAAGTCAAAAGCCAAAGTTCAAGTTCAGGCTCTGGCAGTTGGTCTCAAGTCATGTACTCAGTAACTCTGAGATTCGTGTTCCTCTGCAGAATGAGAGAACATATCTATTATGTTAAATTATCTGATATACAAGTGCACAAAAGAAGTTTGTTCTCTTTAAAAGGAAAAAAATACATCATATGTTCATATTTTTCAGCCAACAATCATAATCTGAGGATGCTACGTTTGATAATAAAATATTTGTGAAGTGTAAAGCACTCTATAAGGCACTGTAGTAAAAACACGTTCATTTACATAGTATCTTAAAATACATGTTTTTTAAAGGTACTCTAGTACTCACATAACAATCAGGGTGTAAATATTTTCACTCGATTAAAATAAGAACCATCTACAGAACTGTACATTGTAGGTGATCGATAAGTATAGAGAAAAGAAAGCAAAAATGGCAGTATCAGAAGGAGTCAGGTAAAAGAATGCAAAATTCTTTAAGGCATTTCTTTAAATGAAACATTTCTTGACTTTACTTGATAAACTGAACCAGACTGAAACTGAATAACAATGATAAATGGTATGGTAAAGAGATAACAAGACAAAATACAAAAAGTTCCAGGTTTGAGTTCCAACTCTGCCATTAACTAGGGAACGTTTAACCTTTTCTTTTCTTATTTCCTTCACTGATTAAATGAAGAATATTTCACAAAACATGTTCTGCAGAATGCTAGTTCTCAGAGTTGGTTATAAGAAATAATCCCTAGAGGTGTTCCAAAGTCAACGGAGTTTGAGAAATATTGGCTAAATAAGTTTTTAAAATGCATATATTGGGCTTCCCTGGTGGCGCAGTGGTTAAGAATCCACCTGCCAATGCAGGGGACACCGGCTTGAGCCCTGGTCTGGGAAGATCCTACGTGCCGTGGAGCAACTAAGCCCACGTGCCATAACTACTGAGCCTGTGCTCTAGAGCCCGTGAGCCACAACTACTGAAGTCCGCGCGTCTAGAGCCCATGCTGCGCAACAAGAGAAGCCACCACAATAAGAAGCCCATGCTATGCAATGAAGAGTAGCCCCCGCTTGCCACAACTAGAGAAAGCTCGCGTGCAGCAACGAAGACCCAATGCAACCAAAAATAAATAAATTTTAAAAAACAAAATAAAATGTGTATATTATACTGCATTATGAATCTCCAAGAGGGGGATACAGTAAATTTTATTTTTAACCTTATTTCACCAAGGAAGAAACCTCACTAATTTGTGGAATCTACTAAAAACTCTGTCCCACGGTTCCTTCTATCTTGAAAATCCTAGTTCCACAGGAGGTTCGTGAAGGACTTTGGAAAGTGGGTGCTACAGGACTGAGGAATTATAAGGGCTATGTTTGATTTTTTACTTTCTACTTTGATTTGTATATCCCTGGTGCTCATGAATTATTCTCTATTCTGCTAGTCTATGTGTTGTCATTGTAAGTGACCTCAAATTCTGTAGAACAAGTCAAGGTATAAATAAATAAATAAAATGTGAGAAATCTATTTAAAAAAGTAAGGAATGCATCTGTCCTCTCCTTTTATTTTAAACATTTGACTGTTCATCTCAACTCTGCTTCTACTCTCTGCATTTAACCTACCGCATATTCCTATAAGGGAAAAGTCTATAAAAAACTCCCAGGTTTACCCACTCACAAATTATGTAGCATATTCTGTTTCTTAATATTCTATGGCACTTAAAACACAATGCCAAAAATCCACATTACCAAAATTAGTCTTTGGCTTTCTCAATGACTTAATTAAAATCTGTTTTCTTATCTGTAAAAGACCTGAAATAGATGACCACTAAGCCTTGTTTGAATTTTTCACTTTTATTGAGGTATAATGACATACAATACACAGAATCTGTTAAGTTTTAATATATGTATATACCCATGAAACCATGAACACAATCCAAACACTGAACATATCATTCATCACCCAAGGAAATTTTCTCAATGTACTTCTTTCCTTTTGGCCCTCCAACACAATTCTCTATGTCCTGCTTTCTGTCACTATAGATTAGCTTGCATTTTAATGAATTTTATGTAAATGCAATTATAGATTATGTATTTTGTGTGTGTGTGTGGCTTCTTTCACTCAGTGTAATTACTCTGAGATTCATCGATTTATCTTTCACTCAGTGCAATTACTATGAGATTCATCCAATAATACATACTGTATGTATTAATAGTACCTTACTTTTAATTGTAGAATATCCCATTGTATAGATATACCATAATTTGTTCATTCAATTCACCTGTTGATAGACATTTGGGTTGTTTCCAGTTTTGGGCTATGACAAAGAGCTGCTATAAATATTCATGTACAATGAACGTATATGCTTTCATTTATCTTCAGTAAACACCTAAGAGTAGAATGGCTGGAGCATATAATGGGTTTGTGTTTAACATTTTAAGGAACAGAGATACTGTTTTCCAAAGTGGGTGTACCATTTTACATTCCTACCAGCAATACATGAGAGTTCTAGTTCTTCTGCATCCTTGCCAGATGTTGGCAGGATCAATATTTTAAATTTTAGACATTTTAATAGATGTATAGAGGTATCTCACTATGGTTTTAGTTGTATTTTTCTAATGATTGTTGACACTGAACTTATTTGTCACCCGTGTATCTTTTTTAGTCAAATCTTTATTCAAATCTTTTACCCTTTTAAAAATTGGGTTGTTCATTTTCCTTTTATTGTTTTTTTTTTTTGCGGTACGCGGGCCTCTCACTGTTGTGGCCTCTCCCGTTGTGGAGCACAGGCTCCGGACACACAGGCTCAGCGGCCATGGCTCATGGGCCCAGCCGCTCCGCGGCATGTGGGATCTTCCCGGACCAGGGCATGAACCCGTGTCCCCTGCATCGGCAGGTGGACTCTCAACCACTGTGCCACCAGGGAAGCCCCCTTTATTGAGTTTTGAGAAGTCTTTATTTCTATGAATTTAACGTTTACGAATCTATTAAACTGAGTCCTGCTAAATGACAATGCTTCATCTTCATGAAAACAGATGGCAGAAAAGTGAGAGCAAAAAGCTAGGAAAAGGTAATTTCATACTTTGTTTTTTGAGGATGTGGAAGTAGCCTCCAGAAATTCATAGTGAGTAAGAAACTGAAGGATATTTCATTCATTCAAGAGCTGTCTTTGGTCATACTTGGAGTAAAGAAAACTTTAAGTTCTTATAGTGACTAATAATAATTGGGATGAAAAGAGGTAGAAGATAGTGACAGTATGTCCATTGGGGACTTCCTGCTACAAGATATATTTTTCCCTGCTTTGAAGAACAGACACCAAGGTCATATGAACATTCACTTGGTATGTGTACTGGACAAGAGATCATTTAAAAGAGATCAGTCAAAATCCAGCCAGAGAAATGTTCTGATTTATACTACAGTAAAATTTCTTCCCTACTGTGATCAGGAGAGTAGTGATCAGTTAATCAAAGTCAGTTAATGTAAAGAATAAAAAGGACCTGTGTTGTATATAAACATTTTAAACACTACCTTTTAACTTAAGGTCTAAAATGTATAATTGTCTGTCAATCTTGACGTAGATCCAAGACCTTTCCCTTGAGTACCGAGGTGCACTGACTGAAATTTTTTTCTTTCTTGCATAATGCATACCTATAAGGGATCACCTACAACTTCTAGTTTGTTTCTTTGAAGTGAAATAAAAAAATTTATAAACATTTACAAAGCAATTTTAGTGTTTTTCAAGATTTTCTAATGTCTTACAGGTTTTCTGTTTTTTTTTTTTTTTACCTGCTACTAAGTTAAGCAATAATTAAATCACCATCTTCATTGAGTCTAAGGCATGTAAATTAGTTTTATAGAAACAATCCTCTTTTCCTACTCATACCATTGACATAAACAGATTGGAATCAAATACAAATAACTTTTTGGTAAGCAAAAAATTCAACTTACAAACATACTAGCTGTCAAATGTCAGCATGTCAATAATGTGGCCAGCAACCACTGTTTTACCAAGGGAATAAAGGGCATCAGCTAATTTGATGTGTTGACTAGTGAAGATCAGTTCAGTTTCTACTTTATTTTGAAAGCTTATTTTCCCCTAAGAAAGATACTGAAGTTGAACCAAAGAAAAATTAGTCCCCTGAAGGAGGGGCTCCAGTTAAAAGCTAGCATCGCTAGCAAGGGCTAAACCTTGTTCAGAGTGTAGACCTAAGGCAGTACATGTTTGCTTGACCAGATGATGTGTTTAGATCTAATTCAGTACCTCTTAACTTTCTCCACAAGAGGAACAAAAATTAAGATTCAGCACCAATGAAGCCTTGATCCACAACAGCTTATTAACAGCTAATTCTGTGCCGGCTACCTTAGGAAGGAGCATTCAGATGTAAGAGCATTAGGGGAAAGAGCATATAATGCCATTTCTCTCTCATCTACTGTGACTTACAGCTAGGTAACTTTTCCTTTTCTTAGGTTTCTGAAGCTAGAGAGTAATTAATTCAGTGTGATTATGCAGGTGAGACAACAATAATTAAAATAAATTAAAATATGTCTACAAATTATTTAAGTAATCTCAGAATCCATTCTGTAATAACCAGCAAGTGGGGGAAAATCTTATTTGTATTAGAAATGAAAAAATTGCTAAAGAGGTTGCAAAAGATAAGGTTTACTTTAAACAAATGAGGATTCAACAATTTAATCTATTAGACCAATGTTAACTACCCAAGCCACTAAAATCCTTAGAATATCAATACATTTACATGATAATATTTGCCAAACTTGTTACAAACTGCTGTGCTCCTTCTATCTTTCCACTGAAACATCAACTACTGGATAACTGCCAGGACTTCTCTTCTAGTATTCTGCTTCAGAAAACCATCTAAAGAAATGTAAGAAGCAGCTATAATCTAAACACCCCAAAAGAATATGCAAAATTGCAATAAAGACAAATACCAAGAGAAGTGTTCTGAGATCTCTGCATTAAAAGTCATAATATTCTTGCTAATAATAAGTATTTACTACTCAGGTGAATAAATGTTTACAAAGAAGTAAATAAAGCTCAGGTGGTCAACAAATTCTAATGAAAAGATAAGAGATGATGGGGGGGTGGGATGAATTGGGAGATTGGGATTGACATATATACACTATTGATACTATGTATAAAATAGATAACTAATGAGAACATACTGTATAGCACAGGGAACTTTACTCAATGCTCTGTAGTGACCTAAATGGGAAGGAAAACCAAAAAAGAGGGGATATATGTATACATATGACTGATTCACTTTGCTGTACAGCAAGAAACTAACACAACATTGTTAAGCAACTATACTCCAATAAAAATTAAAAATAAAAAAAAGAGATAATGGAGAAAAATACTTCTTTAATTATTATTAACATTATATAGCCAGGGGCAGATGGTGTAACATAATAATGGCACAAATAAACATGCCACTTAAAAGTAAATATTTTAAAACTGGAAATTTAATAATTATGAAAAACCGTTAAGAAAAAATTTTATAACTAGAAGTAATGAGAAAAAATGGAAACAATAGCATTTATGTGCTAGTTTTGTCAAGGGAGAATAACTTAAGAAAGATGGTTAACATTAAAACAGGACTCTTCACAGAAGACATCCCAATTTTTCTATACTAATAAAATTTCTTTTTTATTATTATTATTTATTTATTTAATTTTTGGCTGCATTGGGTCTTTTGTTGCTGCCCGCGGGCTTTTCTCCAGTTGCAGTGAGCGGGGGCTACTCTTTGTTGTGGTGTGCAGGCTTCTCACTGGGTGGCTTCTCTTGTTGCACAGCATGGGATCTAGGCGTGCGGGCTCAGTAGCTGTGGCTCACGGGCTCTAGAGAGCAGGGTCAGTAGTTGTGGCGCATGAGTTTAGTTGCTCCACGGCATGTGGGATCTTCCCGGACCAGGGCTCGAACCTGTGTCCCCTGCATTGGCAGGCGGATTCCTAACCACTGCGCCACGAGGGAAGCCCTAATAGAATTTCTTATATCAGAATAACTCAGAGTATGTGGCTTATTAAATACAACTATAATTTATATGTAAATATTTAAAATAAATATGCTCCTTTATCTATGATTTAAAAAAAACTTCTACTATTAATTGGGTTTCCTAGAATGATCCAATGAGGAATACTGTGTTCTATACATGACATTATTTTCCCTCTGCAAGTGAATGACCTTATATATAATGTCCTTTATAGTTTCTTTATATCAGATCCTACTAGGAATATGGTGTCTTCCTTGAGTTACAGCACAAAAATTATTCCAAAATATGTAGATTTTATATACAAGTATTTAACACCCTGAATGACAAATTAGTTTCTTAGCATAAGATGCTCTGCCACATAATTAGCAGCCCTGGAAGAAACAAGTTCCTTTATAAAGAGAGCCAAGCAACCAGGTCTTAAAGCAGAATTTTTGGGTCAGGCATGGTGGCTTATTAAAGTATCTCAGACAGACGGCATCTATTAGGACAAAGTGATTCTCAAAAACTCATATACAATCATAAATAAGCATTTAATTTATGCCTTAAATTTTGCCTTAAAAAACACCGTTTTTCACCTAGTCATGTATAATAGCCATCTTCCAGTTCTCCACTTACTTCCAGAACTCACCCATCCCTCACACAGCTCAGACCATTCTCTTGTTAAAACATAAATCAGATCATGGCATTAACCTCTTCATACTTAAATCCCTATTTCTCTTGACCCCATAGTCTATCACTCTTTCTCTCCTCACTATAAGTACATTAGACTTCTTCTAGGTCTTCCAAAGCAATTTGTTCCTGCCTTAAGGCCTTTGCAGCACATATTAGTCCCTCTGCCTGGAATACATGGCCCTGAAATTTTCACTAACTGGCTCCTTCGTGTGATTTGGGTCTCAATTAAAACATCACCTTATCAAAGGTGATTTCCTTTGATGGTGATTTCACTTACTCTAGAACAGCCCTCTGAGCCAGTGTCTATCATATCACATCACCCTAATTTGGTGTTTTCATATCACCTAAATGCCTGACGTTATCCTGTTTTCTAATTTGCTTACTTTGTTTGTTGTCACTACTATATTAGCTCCAAGAGAACAAAGAACTTGTCTGTCCTGTTTATTACAGAATCTCTAGGGCCCAGCACAACACCTACAGAGCCACTTAACATAACTGAGTAAGTAAATTACTTTAACCAGAATTTTCTCAAACCATAAGCTGTAGTCTCTGACCTAGAGTATATTCATATAAATTTGGGGCAGGATACTGTTTGTAAAGTTTTATGAATAAGATGAAACTGTGCACTTTCCATTGGTATGATAATTAGTTACTTTGGGTTACACAATTCAGTCTGGAAGTAGAAGCTAAGCTTGGCACTTTCCTGGTTTTACAACTGTGAGAACTGAAGTCAGAAAGTAAAATGTAAGTATTAATAAACATTTAATAATGAAAAAAATTAATGAAAAAACTATATGTCAAAAAAATCCACGGAACAGTTTAAATCTCAAGGTACATACAGGACTATTAACAACTGTCATAAACAGCATGTAATCAAGAAACATTTGTTTAATGGATCATAAGATCTTGATTACATAAGTATAGTTCAGTAGATGTAAAGCAGAACCTATATTTTGTTTTAATGCAATACATTTTTGTTTAACTTTTTATATTAGATTCACAGTCTTCATATTTAGCCTTGTAAGCAAAGCCTTTACTTTCCTAGTGAAGTAAATTCTCAATATAGCTCTTTGTTGCATTTTACCGGTTATATGTATTATCTCCACAGGAGACAATGATCTCAGGTAAAAAAATTTGATCAGCATTTTCCCACTTTACAGAGATGCAACATATGGAAGTGAAAATATCAGCAGCAGAAATCATCTATAGACTGCTCAATTATGTTTCTATTCCTGTAGGTACATGAAAATAGCAAGCATCACTATCAAGATGTGGGGGGAAAAAAAATCGGGCTGTCAGCTTAACAGAAATTATGCAGGTTTAAATTCTATGCTGTACAATGTCCATTATCTATCTATAGTAGCTCCTTTCTAATGCTCTAAGGCTTTTTAAATCATTAAGAAAGAAAAATGTTTAATCCCCTTTTCCATAAATCCAAGTTGTTATCAATACTTTGGACAGGAAGCAAGCATATTCAGCTTTTTTACATTGCTTTTTCAAATGTATCATCTCAAATGGAAAGTAGGGGTCAGTAATAGCCACATTCTAGTATATCATCAATCTGTCACTGGAATTCAGTTCCATGTCCAGAGAATAAATGACAGTAGAATACTGAAGAATGGATTAAGTCCAGCTGATACAGAGTTACCATGAATGAAGTAATGAGAAAAAAGAACTATGATAACAACATACAGAATATCCAATACATTTGTTTCAAAATCACAGTATAGCAGGTAACAGTAAGAAGCAATAATGCTAACAGACTAATCTAAAACTAAAAAGATCAGAACCAAGTTACATAATGAAGTGATGTTATTAATAGATATTTTAGATAGTACTATATATAGTAAAAGGGATGTCTAAATCTGTATTACTGATGTTTAGATACAGGTCTACTATTAACAAAGTAATACAATAAAACGTAATAAAAATATCACAGATGCTAACTTCTCTTTACTGAACATGTAACCTTGGACAAATCACTAATCTTCCTGGATGGGTTTCCTCATTTGCAAAAATGAAGGTAATAATGCTGCCTTCAATAATTATATCTCTTAACATTACAGTGAGGGCTCAACAAGACAATGAATATGAAAGAATCTTACAAAGTCTAAAACCCTACAAAAATAGTAGCTATATTGTGGGGAAGGAAAAGCTAAATTTACCTTTATATGTTCTAAAACAGCAGTGGCAACATTTGTATGGAGATCAATAAGTCTTTTTTTTTCAAGGAGTTCTGGCAAAGAACTACAAGTATCAAAAAATTGAAAATTAACCATTAAATTCTCTAAGGAAATGACATAAATTTTAATAAAACACACACCTGGTTGCTTCCTCTGAGGATACTTGGAACAGTAAAACAGGGACAAAATTACATGTTAAACTATCAACTGAACTTAATCTCCAGGCTTGAACACATACAGTATTTACCACTTTAATACAGTTGAAATGCTTCTTATTTTAAAATAACCTGCCTCCCAAATATCATTATTCTACCATTTAACTTTCTGATTCCAAAATTTGGAGGTTTAGAATAAAATCAGATTAATGTGAGATTTCTAAAACACGAAACTCTTTCTCCTTGATGGCATTTAAAGTATGAAAAAGATACCGCTTAAACTTTAGCTAATAAAGTAATAGCAGCAATGATAAAATTAACAATAACTCACCTTACTTTATCAGCGATACTATCTCGGTGGCAAAATTACCCCCATTATACAATTCTAACTAGTAAAAGGAACAAATGATCTGCTATATGAAAAGGAGGGAACTTAAATCAGCTTGAACATATTAAAAACACAATTTAGTTCTTTAGTCTAAAGGTATATGCTATTACTATTATTTCCTATCATGAAAAATATTAATCAATTTTTTAACCTCCAAAATAAATTCTTATCAACAGAAAGATTTCAAAGAGGATAAACTGCCTACTTACCTAACGGCTGATGTTAACTTAGCAGTATTGTCAGACAGCATACTTATGGCTCCTTCATCTTCCCCTTCTAGTCCCTGGAAGGAAAAAACGGTCCCAGTAACTACTCAGAAATCCCAAGCCCAAGCATGAAAATCAATATATTCCTAAGATCACTGATAAACAGTATGATTCTGGTCACCCAGGATAATAATTCTTCCCTTCTAAGGAGCAAGCATCTGCATTTTTGACAGTTATAGAAAAGTTCTAGTCACCACCAATCTAATGAATGGTTGGATGACTAAAAAAAGGACCAGCTGGCATTTTCAGATAAAGAAATAGGCCCAGAGACTTCCCTGGTGGCACAGTGGTTAAGAATCCACCTGCCTATGCAGGGGACACGGGTTCAAGCCCTGGTCCAGGAAGATCCCACATGCCGCGGAGCAACTAAGCCCATGCGCCACAACTACTGAGCCTGCGCTCTAGAGCCCGCGAGCCACAACTACTGAACCCACGTGCCATGACTACTGAAGCCCATGCGCCTAGAGCCCGTGTTCCATAACAAGAGAAGCCACCACAATGAGAAGCCCGTGCGCTGCAACAGAGTAGTCCCTGCTCGCCATAACTAGAGGAAGCCCATGCACAGCCAAAAATAAATAAATTTATTAAAAAAAAGAAAAGAGAAGTAGGCCCAGAGACTTGCCACAGGTCACACAGTAATTAACAGTACAGCTGAAATTTGAAGCTAGATCAAAAATATAGTAAAATGAGCAGCACCGGAACATATATCTCTAAAATATACTCACATTATATATTTTTTCAAATCATAAATTCATATTATTTTTTTTAAAGAGTCCACTCTTCTCCTTAGAACTTAGATTTCTTTTTAAAAAAGATCTTTTATGTAAGTTGGGAATATATTTTTTTGTTATTAAAGCAATGAATGGCCTTGAATTTTTGTAAGGAAAAAAAGTTAACCTCTTTCCCCCTCCAGATGTCCTTCTGCTTCCCTATATTTCCAAGAAAGTAAACAGAATCTTACCATAATGCTTTTAAGTCGTTTAACCTCATCTTCCTGTGCTCTGTAAGACTCTAGTTCTTGCTGAACTGATTCTGCAACTTCTGGGAATGGACTGAAACAGTATTGCACAAGAGGAACTATAAGTATGAGATTAGAAGATTGATTTTTGTGTGAATTTTGAAATATATACAATGAGGATTTATTATTATTTCAAATGTATTCATTTAAATTTGAATGTATATTATATATAACACAGGCAGAAAACATTTAGGATAAATACTACTATATATCCTTGTGATATCTATTTACATTGTAAATACTATTTCTTTAAAATGCATAATACTTATATATATAAACAAATTTAAATTTTATTTCTATTCTTTTCATTAACTGTATCATTTTCTCTTCACCTATACATTATTAGAAAAAATAAAAAGATATTTAAGTGACTGAAAAACAAAGTAAGAGAAACCACAGTATATCAAACATCAATTAAATATTACCAGGCAAATTAACATATAGTGTCAAAGGGTCCATGTAACTACAAAGATGTACTAAAAAATATTACATGCTGTGAAAAAAACTGTAACTGTGAAAAAAATCTTTTAATTTTGTAAATTCAATATCTAGACCACCATTGGTAAAAATAGAACATGGGCCCAGTTTTTGTTTGTTTGTTTGTTTTGTTTTTATTAATTTTTACTGGAGTATAGTTGCTTTACAATGTTGTGTTAGTTTCTGCTGCATAATAAAGTGAATCAGCTATATGTATATATATATCCCCATATCCCTTCCCTCTTGCATCTCCCTCCCACCCTCCCTATCCCACCCCTCTAGGTGGTCACAAAGCACCGAGCTGATCTCCCTGTGCTATAACATGAGTATTTTTCATCTACAGCCTTAGGGGAGGCCAGCTTCTTCTCCTTTAAGAAAGAAAGGGTCACGTCCCCCTTCCTCCACGCTGACACTTGATAACACTTCACTAATGATCAGCACAGAAATGACAAAAGCTCCTGAAAGGATTTTGAGAAACACAGTCCAGTTTTACATGACAACTGCAGGCCCTAACGGAGGTCCAGCAGAGTCTATGTTGTCAGAAAACAGCAGTGAGCAGGTAAAATGTGCTGGTTGAACTAAATGATCCTTAAAATCTCTAGTGTCTTTAGGTCTCAGGGCTAACAGACGATAATAACTGCTTGTATTTATTGAGTGCTGACTGTATGACAAACACTATGCTAAGAATCTGTCTCTATTGTCTCATTTAATTCTGACCACAGTCTTGGTGGGGTACATATACACTACTGCCAGCTAAGACCAGGGACTTTAGAATCTGCCAGAACTGGTTTTTATACCTGGTTTTACCAATGAAAGCTGGATGATTTGGGGCAAGTTACTTTACATTATGTCAATCTTCACAACAACCTGAAATAGGACAATAGGTAGAAGTATCATCCCACATTTCACTGATGAGGAAAATGAAGCTCAGAGAGATTTAAGTAGCTTGTTTAACTCTATGCTGTCTCCCAGCATCTGTGCCCACATTGATATTGTAGCATGACATTCAGAGTGAGGGCTATTCCTACCTAACAAACAAAAAGTTAAAGTTCTTACTATTCAACTGACCTCTTAAGTTGTTCCTAAACATATGGTCTAAAGAAAATATTCAAAATTTCCATATATGAATAAAGAAATTGTTTTCTTAAGCTTTTGTTTTTCTATTAGGGAATGTGAAATTTAAAATTAACTTTAAAATATCCTGCATCCTCTATAAATAATGTAAATTCTTATACTTTACCATTCTAAAAGGAAATGTAGACTATATATAGGATTCCAAAGAGAAGAAAATAATTTAAAATACCCAAAATTGCATTAGTCAGAGAGAGAAAGATAGTGACTTTTCATTGCAGAGAAACTACAATTCTTTGTTATAGCAATGTGATTTTCCAGTGTTTAAAAAAAAAGGTTATAAATAAAAAAAGATAAAGCATACAAAAAAACCAATTGTATTGAACCAAGTCTATATCCTACTTCTCTTTAAACATAAATGAGACCAAAAAGAACAGCCATATCAGGGAGATATACATATATATATACAGACAGATAGATACAGTAACTGTTGAAATAGTCCAGATTACAATAAATAACATTGTATTTCCATAATTGTTGATGAGCAACATTCTTTTTCTCTCAGAGGAATGATTTTTTTGTTTGTTTTTTAGAATGATTCCTCTAGCCATAATGACCACTAGATAACTTTTATAGCAGTTACTAAGCTCATGAAGTACCTCAACTTTAAGGGGTCATAGCAACACATGGATCTGCATATCTACCTATAATAAATCACATGGCAAATTGTTAAAATTTTTTTACCTATTATTTCTAATGTACTTTGAATAAATCTTGTTTTCAGGCTTAGGTATTTTCTCCACAGATATCTAAAATTGGGTTTGTATGAAGGCAAACATGGAACAAAAAAGGAAAATCACACTTTCATGTTTCCCTATCACAAAAACCAATTTTAATGAAAGGTAGAAATGGTGCTGCAGAGGGTCAATGGGGATAGAAATGAAATTGAGAAAGACTATCTGTAAAATCTATAAAATCATATGGTGTGAACTTATTGAAAAGGGAAGTGGCTCCCACAAAACAACTAACAAAAGCAACATAAGAACTAGGAAATTAAACAATAAAGACAGAGCTCCATAGACTATTTAATTACAGGTCTTATTCATGGTGTAGATGAACCACTGTGACCTGTTTTGGTTTTTTTTTTATAAACCCATTAAGTCATATGACATCTGCATATCTTTTTAGGGGGTGAATCTTTTACTTATTGTTTTTCTTATTTACCTTCCTTTATGTTTCTGCCAAAATTTATCAACTGGAGTTAAATCATAAGACTTCTTGTTTTTTCTCTTTGGTCTAGCACCAGCTGGGGAATTCTCCACTCCTGAAGACTCTTCCAAATTAACTCTGTTCAAGTGGAAATCCTAGGAAAAAGTAATTCTGTTTTAAATAACAGTTTTCTGAATTTAAGAACATTGCCTACAATTAGAAATATAACACAGATTCTTACTGCCTTTTCTACTATTTCCAAGGACAAAATACAGATCTGAAACTAAAAGACCTCCTTCCAATGTTTCGTTACATAAAGGTACCTTTAATTGTTTATGTATTTTAATTTAGTAGTAGATACATATGATTACAATTTCAGAAAGCCCATAAAACCATGTTTAGGTTCTTGTGTATCCTTCTAGAAAAATATTTTTGTATATGTCAGCAAACATATCCTTTAAATTTTAAAGAATGGGATTACATTATACATACTTTGTACTTTAATCTTCTCATTTAATAATGTATCAATATTTTGAGCTCTTCCTGTATTTGAATATGCATATCTACCTCATTTTTATCATGTCTACATAATAGACAAATATTTGGCTACATTTATTTGACCACGTCTCTTGATGCTTAATTGTTTCCAGTAACAAACATAACCTTAAATGTAATTTTTAAACTCTTAGAGAGTCTTAACAGTCTGACCTGTTACTTGATGGATTGCATTAAAAAAAAAATTACAACAGAAGCTACAATAATAACAGCACTCCCTTTCAAATAAATGCTAAGAGCCAGTCATACTAATAGCTGCTAAGCTTTTCTGCGTAGACATAATTTTACTCACGTGAGGCTTGATTTTTTTTGCCCTTTCCCAAAAAACAAACATACAAAAAAACAAAAGTGAGCTATCTTTTCTATTCTTTCTCCCTCCTTCTTGCATTAGACTTGTGGGTTCCTTTATGTAATAGCAGTATTTTATGGTTCAACTCTACTCTGAAGAATAGTGAGCTAGAGATAAAATATGGATATCAATAAGCAAATGAATGATGAGCAAAAGAAATTATATGGAGAAATTATCTAGCATGACTGTGATACAATCATCTTCGTTCAAAGATATAAGTTCTTAATGATTAAACTTCTAGGTCTTAGCAAATTAAATGTACCGAATATAATTTAATTTCCTCTTGACAGGAAAAGATCATTAATACTGAGATTGGATCCTTAGACCATACCCTGTAACTTTCTCAAATAAATCCTTTACAATAGCTTACTTCCTTGTCATTTTCCCCCATGACATAAAAAAAAAGAGTGCAAAATATATAGATGTCTAACTGCCAGTAGAGTAACAAGCCTCTTGACAAAGAAGAGCGCACTATATTGTATTTCAACCTGTCAGTATTATGTCTTTCCTATGGGCTCCTTATATTATCATAGGATAAACATAACATAATATAACCCTATTTAATCCCTTTTCCCATCCCATACCTTAACCTCACCTTGGCACAGCAAATCATCCATATAGGAAGAAAGTACAATAAACAGGTGTTAACAGCTACATCTGAGAAGAACCTTTGTTTTTAAAAGTTATCTAACAAAACAAAGATACTGAAGAAAAGAAACATTTTTAAATAGTTAAGCTTTATTAACTAGAATTTCTAGTGAAGTACTATTTCCGTGGTGATGACACACAGCTCATTCAAAACACAAGTAACTTGTTAGCAAAATTACTGCTCTAAAAATAGGACAGCATGTTAATACCTAAGTATTGATGGAATACTTAAAACACAAAATGATAAAGGAATCAAAGATGTTAAGAGTTTTCAGAAATAACATAATAGCGGCAAGAAACGTTCCCCTTGTTTGCACTAATAGCCAGGCAAATAAGGAAAAATAATTTCAGTCTTGAAAATTGGGAAATCAGAACATTCTGTGCTGTACTCAATCATGTTAAAGGAACTGAAGACATGGGTATAGAAGACAACAGAATTAGTTTTCACATGGTAAAGTCTAATCTATTTCCACTGATATTCACACTTTCCTGACTTAGAAAACTGGACAATGGTGTGCCAAATCACCAGATATAAGTAAATCCCACTGGGAAAACATGGGTAAGTCTTCAGCAGTCTTGTTTTCCTTCCATGAGTTAAAGCAGACCAGGGGAGGCAGACAGAGCTAATATTAACAAAGTTACATTTGGGTAATATAGGTTAACACCTATTTATGCAGAGCTAAGATTTATATTCACATGAGAAAAAAAGCCAAACAAAGTAAAAGTAACGTTTATTTTGGCAAGGAATTGCGCCAAATCTAATTAAGTCTCTAGATCAATCAGTTTACAGGAAATACTGGAAAAAGAGAAATAATGTCAAATTGTACCCCACAAAGATACAATCAACCAAATGCAGAAATGTCATATATCTTTAAGAAAACGAGTTCTTCTAAAATGTTTTTCTAATAACCTTTTAAAAGTATATATTAACTTGGAAATGACTTCCTTTTCTCTTCTTGAGTGGCAAGAACAAAATAAACTTTACTAAAGTCCTTATGTAATTAGTACAGATTCTGATTTAATATTTTAAATAATGAGAGTCAGTAGCAGAGGGCCAAAGGCACAAACAAGGGCACCTAAGATTCAAAAAAACAAAGGCCAACTAAAGGACAAGACACGGCAATGAAATAATGTCCACCCTTTGCCTAAAACTACTCATTGCAGTTGAACAATCAAATCCACAGCCCCTGCAACCAAGACACGACAAAAAGGAATCACGACTTTCTAATTACTAATTTTGCTTCTTATATCCTGAGAAAAGGAAAGGGACACTGCAAAGTTTTTCATCAGAAGAGTGTATCTGCCATGTTAAAGGACAACAATCACCTTTCTGACACACAGAGAGGCTGTGTGAATTTTCACAGCAGTTTCCAGGGCCTGATATATAAATATTATCAATGTTCTGGATTTTCAGGCAAAGATATTTAATATAAAAAGCAAGCTCCAATTTCAAGTTAAACTTGAAACTCCCATCTACAACTTTTACTCCATCTTGTGGAGGTGGAGGGTATAACTATTAAGAATTTTGAAAGCTTGGAAGAAACCTCAAAAGCTGCAGTTTTAACAATCAACAAAAAATGGCTTGCTTACAGTTGGTTATGATATCTCAGTTGTAGTTTTTTCACATCTAGAAAGTATATTAAAATTAATGAACAGGATTAACTCAATATAAGCTGTATAGGTTGTTATAACCAATTTTCTCAGAGACTATTTTCACAAGACCTAAATATTTTAAAAATAATGTTACTGAGAAAAGACGGCTTAAAGGGTAATATGGAATCTGAGAACCTCGCCTAAGAAAGTTAACTAGAGATGTGCATTGCTCTATTATTTATAACAAAAAATAAAAAAAACAATAACCCAAATGTCCACAGGAATCCACTATTGTAACCTCCATGCAAGCAGGGATCATGTCTCCTTTGTTTACCTTGTATCCCAGTGACCAGCAGTGCCTGGTACAGCGGAGGCACTTAATAAATATTTGTTGAATTGAATTCCTTGGAAACACATGGTTTCCAACTTTTTATTCTGGGAAGTGAAGAAGATTAGAACAAAGCCCCCCAAACCCCTACCATATACTTTTACTGTCTTGTATTTTTAAAATAATATTTTAAATTCAAATAGTAGAAAATAAAAATTAGTATATCTCATAAGGATACAAGGTCAGTTGTAAAAACTCATTTCATATTCCTTATTATTCTCATTTCACTGTGCAATAGTAAAACCCTCAAAATCAGTATTAGCCTTGTCTAGTTTTGGGGAATGTCTGCCATAACCTGTGTTTCCCAATTTCTCTTCTGACAATGGGGACTCAGCATATTCCTTTACATTGCAATTACCTGTACACACATCTTATCGCCTGCACTCAAAGCATCATGTACTTTAATTTCCTCTAGGAACTCTTCAAGTTTAGGAATTAGAAAGGATCCCGGTATCTCGATGTGCTATATGGCCTCCACACACCACTGGCAGGAGTGAAGAGGTGACCCCTGATCTGTATGCTCTTACTAAGACCCCTGCTCCCACCCAACAGGCAGGGACCCACCAACCAAATCTAATTTGAGACTATCAAAACTAACTCATCATGCCACCCCTTTTCAGATTCCATCTCTCTTTCTTACTGGATTCCTGAAACCATTCTGCCTACCCTCTGGAACTCGTACTCAGCAAAATCTCCTATTCTGAACATCTACTCTCAACTTCCACTGAACACTTTCTTGCTCTAGTTGAACACCAACTGGCTATCTCCTGTAGCCTTCTCAGACCACAACCTCTTTTTTTTTTTTTTTTTTACACACATCTCAAACCACTGGACCCAGGATTGGGCTAGGTGTCTTCCTTGTTACTCCCAGACTCTTCACTTGTCCTCTTCCCTAAAACAACTCCAGCTTTGAAACTCCCATCATCAGCCTATAACCGTAATTCTTAATCAGAGACAATTTTACCCCTCTCTACCCCATGGGAATATTTGACAATGAAGACATTTTGGTTGTCCAGAACTAAGGGTTGCTACTGGTATCTAGAGAGTAGAGGTCAGGGATGCTGCTAAACATCCTACAATACACAGGACAGCCCCCTACAGCAAAGAATTATCAGGCCCAAAATGTCAATAATGCCAAGGTTGAGAAATCCTGGTCTGTAGTCATCCTGGTCACTAATGCCTCATACAGACCTGCAGGACACTCTTATCTCCACAACCAACTCTTCTCTTTTGATCATTCCCCAATAGGGAATACACAAACATGCTGTACTTTCTCTCATTTAAAAATCTTTTTTTGATTTCACATCCCCTTCCAGCAGTCACCCCTTATCTCAGCTCTCCTATACAGCAAAACTCTTTCAAGGTTTGTCTATATTCTCTCACCTATGCCACTTCTTCCAATCTATCTTATACCTACTTCAGTGTTTAACCCCTATACTACAGAAGCCACTTTTTTTAACATCTTTATTAGAGTACAATTGCTTTACAATGGTGTGTCAGTTTCTGCTTTATAACAAAGTGAATCAATTATACATATACATATGCCCCCATATCTCTTCCCTGTTGCATCTCCCTCTCTCCCACTCTCCCTATCCCACCCCTCCAGGTGGTCACAAAGCACGGAGCTGATCTCCCTGTGCTATGCGGCTGCTTCCCACTAGCTATCTATTTTACGTTTGGTAGTGTATATGTGTCCATGCCACTGTCTCACTTTGTCCCAGCTTACCCTTCCCCCTCCCCATATCCTCAAGTCCATTCTCTAGTAGGTCTGCGTCTTTATTCCCATACTGCCCCTCGGTTCTTCTGACCATTTTTTCTTTTTTTTTTTTTTAGATTCCATATATATGTGTTAGCCTACGGTATTTGTTTTTCTCTTTCTGACTTACTTCACTCTGTATGACAGTCTCTAGGTCCATCCACCTCACAACAAATAACTCAGTTTTGTTCCTTTTTCTACTGAGTAATATTCCATTGTATATATGTGCCACATCTTCTTTACCCATTCATATGTTGATGGACACTTAGGTTGCTTCCATGTCCTAGCTATGGCAAATAGAGCTGCAACAAACATTTTGGTACATGACTCTTTTATTTATATTTTATTTATTAACATCTTTATTAGAGTATAATTGCTTTACAATGGTGTGTCAGTTTCTGCTTTATAACAAAGTGAAATCAGTTATACATGTCTCCAAATCTCTTCCCTCTTACATCTCCCTCCCACCCTCCCTATCCCACCCCTCTAGGTGGTCACAAAGCACTGAGCTGATCTCCCTGTGCTATGCGGCTGCTTCCCACTAGCTATCTATTTTACGTTTGGAAGTGAATATATGGCCACGCCACTCTCTCACTTTGTCACAGCTTACCCTTCGTCCTCCCCATATCCTCTAGTCTATTCTCTAGTAGGTCTGCATCTTTATTCCCATCTTGCCCCTAGGTTCTTCTGACCCTTTTTTTTTTTTTTTTTTAGATTCCATATATATATGTGTTAGCACATGGTATTTGTTTTTGTCTTTCTGACTTACACTGTATGACAGTCTCTAGGTCCATCCACCTCACTACAAATAACTCAGTTTCGTTCCTTTTTATGGCTGAGTAATATTCCATTATATATATATGCCACATCTTCTTTATCCATTCATCTGCTGATGGACACTTAGGCTGCTTCCATGTCCTGGCTATTGTAATAGAGCTGCAATGAACATTTTGGTACAAGACTCTTTCTGAATTATGGTTTTCTCAGGGTATATGCCCAATAGTGGGATTGCTGGGTCCTATGGTAGTTCCATATTTAGTTTTTTAAGGAACCTCCAACTGTTCTCCATAGTGGCTGTATCAATTTACATTCCCACAAACAGTGCAAGAGGGTTCCCTTTTCTCCACACCCTCTCCAGCATTTATTGTTTGTAGATTTTTTCATGATGGCCATTCTGACCGGTGTGAGATAATATCTCATTGTAGTTTTGATTTGCATTTCTCTAATGATTAATGATTTTGAGCATTCTTTCATGTGTTTGCTGGCAATCCGTATATCTTCTTTGGAGAAATGTCTATTTAGGTCTTCTACCCATTTTTGGATTGGGTTGTTTGTTTTTTTGATATTGAGCTGCATGACTTGCTTGTATGTTTTGGAAATTAATCCTTTGTCAGTTGCTTCATTTGCAAATATTTTCTCCCATTCTGAGGGCTCTCTTTTCGGCTTGTTTATGGTTTCCTTTACTGTGCAAAAGCTTTAAAGTTTCATTAGGTCCCATTCGTTTATTTTTGTTTTTATTTCCATTTCTCTAGGAGGTGGGTCAGAAAGGATCTTGCTGTGATTTATGTCATAGAGTGTTCTGCCTATGTTTTCCTCTAAGAGTTTGATACTTTCTGGCCTTACATTTAGGTCTTTAATCCATTTTGAGCTTATTTTTGTGTATGGTGTTAGGGAGGGTTCTAATCTCGTACTTTTACATGTAGCTGTCCAGTTTTCCCAGCACCACTTATTGAAGAGGCTGTCTTTTCTCCACTGTATATTCTTGCCTCCTTTATCAAAGATAAGGTGACCATATGTGCGTGGGTTTATCTCTGTGCTTTCTATCCTGTTCCATTGATCTATATTTCTGTTTTTGTGCCAGTACCATACTCTCTTGATTACTGTAGCTTTGTAGTATAATCTGAAGTCAGGGAGCCTGATTCCTCCAGCTCCATTTTTCGTTCTCAAGATTGCTTTGGCTATTTGGGGTCTTTTGTGTTTCCATACAAATTGTGAAATTTTTTGTTCTAGTTCTGTGAAAATTGCCAGTGGTAGTTTGACAGGGATTGCATTGAATCTGTAGATTGCTTTGGGGAGTAGAGTCATTTTCACAATGTTGATTCTTCCAACCCAAGAACGTGGTATATCTCTCTATCTATTTGTATCATCTTTAATTTCTTTCATCAGGGTTTCATAGTTTTCTGCATACAGGTCTTTTGTCACCTTAGGGGGGTTTATTCCTAGATATTTTATTCTTTTTGTTGCAATGGTAAATGGGAGTGTTTTCTTAATTTCACTTTCAGATTTTTCATCATTAGTGTGTAGGAATGCAAGAGATTTCTGTGCATTAATTTTGTATCCTGCTACTTTACCAAATTCATTGATTAGCTCTAGCAGTTTTCTGGTAGCATCTTTAGGATTCTCTATGTATAGTATCATGTCATCTGCAAATAGTGACAGCTTTACTTCTTCTTTTCCAATTTGGAATGCTTTTATTTCTTTTTCTTCTCTGATTGCTACGGCTAAAACTTCCAAAACTATGTTGAATAATAGTGGTGAGAGTGGGCAGCCTTGGCTTGTTCCTCATGTTAGTGGAATTGGTTTCAGTTTTTCACCATTGAGGACGATGTTGGCTGTGGGTTTGTCATATATGGCCTTTATTATGTTGAGGAAAGTTCCCTCTATGCCTACTTTCTGGAGGGTTTTTATCATAAATAGGTGTTGAATTTTGTCGAAAGCATTCTCTGCATCTATTGAGATGATAATATGATTTTTCTCTTTCAATTTGTTAATATGGTGTATCCCGTTGATTGATTTGCGTATATCGAAGAATCCTTGCATTCCTGGGATAAACCCCACTTGACCATGGTGTATGATCCTTTTAATGTGCAGTTGGATTCTGTTTGCTAGTATTTTGTTGAGGATTTTTGCTTCTATGTTCATCAGTGATATTGGCCTGTAGTTTTCTTTCTTTGTGACATCTTTGTCTGGTTTTGGTATCGGAGTGATCAGAATCCACTCTTACGAAATTCACTAATAACCGTGACACTGCCACATGCAGTGGTGACTTCTTAGTCCTCAGCATTTGTACAAGTTAATTACTGCCTCCTGTTTGAAACATTTAATTCACTGGCTTCCAAAACAACACAGATCTAGTTCTCATACCTCACTGGCTGCTACTTCCTATATTATATTGTTCATTCCTACTCACTACCTCAATATCTAAATGGTGAAATTCCTCAGAGATCAGTTCTCAGACCTCTTCTCTCTTCTATCTATACTCACTCCCTTGGTGATCTCATCTTACCTCTTGGCTTTAAATACCATCTATATATGAACTACTTCTAAATTTATTTCTCTAGACTAGATGTTTCTCCTTAACTCCAGGCTCATATATCTAACTATCTAATGATATCTATACTTGAATATATTAATGGGCATCTCACATTTAACACGTCCAAAACTCAACCTCTGGTTTTCCCCCGAAAACTGCTTCTCCCACGTCTTTCCCATCTCAATAAAGAACATCCGTCCATTTGCAAAGGCCAAAACTTTGGAGTCTTCTTTGGCTTCTCTCTCTTACATCTCACATCCAATTCATCAGTCAATCCTATACCCTACATTCAATAGATTATCACAACCCTCACCATTTCCATCCTGGTGTAAAACACCATCATCTCTTGCTAAGATAACTGCAACTCCTAACTGGTCTCCTTGACTCTTCCTATGCCCCCAAAGAGTCTTTTTCAATACAGTAGCTAGGATGATACTCTTAAAATGTGTATCAGATGTCATTCCTTTACTCAAAACTATGTGAGGCTCTCTGCTTCCCTCAAATTAAAAATCAATATCCTTACAGTGGCCTTTAATGTCCTATGCTACGTTGCATCCCGTGTTCTATTTAACTTCATCTCCTGCTACTTTTCCCTGCCTTACTTGCTCTGGCCACTTTGGCTGCCTTGCCATCTTTTAAACATATCAGGCATCCTTCTGCCTGGAATGCTATTCTCCCAAATAGCTACATAATTCACTACCTTCTCTCCATTAGATCTTTCTCAAATGTCTCTTTTTCAGTGAGGTCTTCCCTATTTTAAAACTGCAATCCTGTTCACCATTACTTACTTTACTTTTCTCCAGAGTATTTTTCACTTTACGAAATATTACATATTTTATTTTATTTATTGCCTGTCTCTCCTACTAGAATGTAAGATACAGGAAGAAAGGAATATTTTCATTGACTTTATTTATTGCTAAAACCAGGGTCTAGAATGTTCTGTCAAAGAGTAGGCACTCCAATAGTGGTTCTTCAGCCTCTATTGACCTATGAAAACTACTTTCCATGTTCTGTTACTCAGGGTTGGATCCATTGTCCCTTTGATTCTTCTCACTCTCCAGTGTCCCTTTGATTCTTCTCACTCTCTCTACTGAATCAGAGTTGACTACTATCATTGACACTTATCTTCGAGTCCAGAATCACAGAGGACTCTCAGATAGAGAAGTGTGCAGAACTGCCAATTTCCATCAGTAATCCTAAAATCTGATTTATTAAAAGATACTTTACAGTTAGAGTCTGTGTTTTAAAGAAATAAACCATTAAATCAAAACCATCTATTGCATGTCTTTCATTTCCTTTCTGTATGACATTTCAGGCAATCTTTGCAATAATGATGCTATTATATACTATAATCCCTAGAGGCTTGGGCTAAGATTTAGTAAATTAGAGTGCTGGTCTTGGCAAAGCCAGTAATTTAGGTTCATATCCTTTAACTTCTGTGTCTCAATTTTTCTATCTTACAAATGGGGACTATTCTGGCCCTTTTACATAGTGTCTTATAGAAATTATTTGTATACATCTTTTCTTTCCATTGCCTTTGAAGATTGGGGCTGTTTTTATTTATCTGTGTATATCACATGCTATTTACAATGTTTAGTAGATCAATATATGCATAGATAAAACAGATTTTAGTTTTAAGCATGAAATTACCTATGTGGAATTACTTCAAAAAACATATGATGTAATATAAAAAATACTATTTATTTTTACCATAAAATGAGGCTTAACAGATTCCCAGGAAAAAAAGGAGAAATTACATCTTTTCTCCCCAAGGAGAACAAATTTATTTACTTACTCAGTATTAAAAATTAAAAAAAAAACCAGCCACTCATTTTCCTCCATTCTTTTGTTCCCCATCATTCCAACAATACTACTGATTTATCCTGTAATTTAAAGACCATAAATTTGGAACTTTAAACCTCAAGGCTTCACTATTCTCCAGCATCCACAATCTAGTGATACCAAATTCCATCACCTTTTTTGTTTCTATTTCTCAGCTCCATCCTTCTCATCTGTATTTCTGTAGCCATGATGTTAATTTTAAATTAAGACCATTGAATGTTACTACATTTTAACAAAAAGTGGTATATTTAGCCTCTTACCAGTACATCATGCACCAAGGCTTGATATGTCCAAGTATGGTGTAAAGGAGTTGCCAAATCTATGTTTCTGTCAACAAGGACTAATAAAGGCCTTTGGAAGCTGTAAATATATTAAAAAAAAAGTTATGTAACTCTTAACACCTGTGTATACATCTACATTCTTCTACTACTTTCAGTATATGTCATTTTCATATGAACAATAAGTATACTAATATTGATGTTCCATAATACTTTGCTTTCTAAAAAATTTTCTAGTACAATCAAGTAAAGCAATGCTTTGTACTACCTAGAGCCTGTGTATGATGCTAGATTATATGTCTTACTTAGGGAACTTTCTTAAAGGAAAAAATCTATACAAATACTTCTACAGAATAATTTTTTTTTTTTTTTTTAGCGGTACGTGGGCCTCTCACTGTTGTGGCCTCTCCTCTTGCGGAGCACAGGCTCCAGACGCGCAGGCTCAGCGGCTGTGGCTCACGGGCCTAGCCGCTCCGCGGCATGTGGGATCTTCCCGGACCGGGGCACGAACCCGTGTCCCCTGCATCAGCAGGCGGACTCTCAACCACTGCGCCACCAGGGAAGCCCTACAGAATAATTTTTATAGTTATCAAAGTAAGAATAAGTTGCTTTTGCTCAGATTTATATTTTATATTTTTGAATAAAAGGAAAAAAAGAAAACCCATTGCCAGGTTCAGGGAAAACAATTACAGAGAGTAGGATCTTACAAATTTATACAAATGTTCAATCGTTTCATAAATTACAAATTCCAATTTTTTCCTGAAAACACAAATTTTAAAAAGCAGACTCAAGAGAAGAGGCTCACAAAACCCTATCCCATTATAATATATGAAACCAAAACATTATACTACAACAGTAACTAATTATATAATTACTCACTTACCAGACATGTCATATATTGTTTAACTCCATCACTATCATTTAGATATGAAATAAACTACATTTAAAGCAAATTGAGGTACAAAGTCATCTGGTTACCATGTGTCTCCAAAAGGCATAGAGATTTCACTTTAGAGGCACTACTGTATCAAGAGTACACGTCAATTTTCAATAGGCATTGCTACCTGATTTTATTTACTATATGTATTTTCTCCTGAAAGACCTCTGACAATTTCAGTAACTCATTACACCCTACTGGGTGTAAGACAGTGAACTCCCAACTGCATTAATTATAAGACTTGGCGATAAAAAGGTAGGAGTGGCATGCTTACCACCACCTACCATCGTTCATTATTCCAGAGCTAGGTGGAAGGTAGGGAGGATAGCCTACGGCAGGGTTTCTTAACTCAGCACTACTGACATCTGTGGCTGGATAATTTCTTATTATGGGAAGTTGTCCTGTGAAGTGTAGGATGTGTAGCAGCATCCCATAATGCACCCCATTAGATTCCAGTAGCAACTACCCAGTTGTGACAACTGACATGTCTCTAGACATTACCAAATTCTCGTTGAGAATCATTAGCCTACAACTGGATTCAAATATATTTAACAATAAATAGTCTGACAAGGCTGCTGACCCCTAATTCAAATAATTTAGAAATGCATACAACAAACTAAAAGTAAGACAATTATATTATGATCATGTGAATACACTAAAAAAAAAATTTATCTAAATAAAACAGTGCCTTTATATTGGTTTCTAAGGCCTATACAAGAGCACAATAAAAAAGGAACTGTTCAGTAAGGTATGACATAGTGGTTGCTTCTGTTGAAAAAAAAAATCAGATGAGAATTTGATATCTCTGCTCTACTTAATAAGAAATATCATTATTTAGAAGAATATTTAGACCAGCGATGAAATTGCAAAACAGTTTAAAGTAACATGGGAGGTGAAACAGTTGAACGAACAATTGAAACACAATGTTAGTATCAACTGCAAATTATAGGAATAGTATATAAAACTGTAAGAGCCATCAAATTGACTTAAAATGAAGTCTATGAAAGGTTACCATAAGAGTATAATTCCTGGAAGGCCGTTATACTGAGTATCAGTTTATTTTCACAGGCTTTATTTATTAATTCACCTAAAACTAGGGATAATAATTAATTTTCCAAAATACTGCCTATTCCCCTTGAAATAATTTTCAGCCATTGGTGTGGGTTTCTTTACTTCCTCACCCCAATACTGTCCATTATTATTATTATTATTTTTGTGTGTGTGTGTGTGTGTGTGTGTGTGTGTGGTATGTGGGCCTCTCACTGTTGTGGCCTCTCCCATTGTGGAGCACAGGCTCTGGACGTGCAGGCTCAGCGGCCATGGCTCACGGGCCCAGCCACTCCGTGGCATGTGGGATCTTCCCAGACCGGGGCATGAACCCGCGTCCCCTGCATCGGCAGGTGGACTCTCAACCACTGCACCACCAGGGAAGCCCTGTCCATTATTTTTAATAAACAAAAGTTAAATATACTATAATGGACAGTTTTTTAAAAAAAATTTCTATTCAATAATAATTGAGCAGTCAGTAACTTTGGCATTATCTATTTATACTAGACATGGTAAAAAAGACAAAAATACTTTGCCGGTATTTTAATGTAAAAATGGAAACCAGTTAATAGGCAGGTAGAAATAGACACAGGCATCACAAGTTATTCGACTTACTTTTTTTCATTACCAAGAGGCTTAATGATAATTAAAAGGAAGTGGCTTCTTACTGCAAAAGCCGTATAAACAGGGCTTCCCTGGTGGCGCAGTGGTTGAGAGTCTGCCTGCTGATGCAGAGGACGCCGGTTCGTGCCTCGGTCTGGGAAGATCCCACATGCCGCGGAGCGGCTGGGCCCGTGAGCCATGGCCGCTGAGCCTGCGCATCCAGAGTCTGTGCTCCACAACGGGAGAGGCCACAACAGTGAGAGGCCCGCGTACCGCAAAAAAAAAAAAAAAAAGCCATATAAACAGAAAAATTTATCCTACAGATGATAAAAATGAAAAACAAAAAATTCTAACAAAAGAAGGTAAATTAAATAAAATATTCCATTTGTATTTTTAAGAACGATTTGAATCAAAACCCTGATCTAGACTTTCCAGTATAAGGGTATTCTATCAGACAAGGAAAAACAACCCAAAAAACTCTACAAATGTTTCATTTTCAAGCATATAAGGTGTATTAACTAACATAATACCTGAACTGGCCAGCTCCAAGTGTGTCACCTGTAAAAAGACTGTTTCTTGCATCTCTCAGATTTTCCCGAAGTTTCTTATCTAGTTTCTGAAAAATGAAATTTTACATTAACTCTTTAAAAAAATATTTAATTTTATTGAAGCATAGTTGATTTACAATGCTGTGTTAGTTTCAGGTGTACAGCAAAGTGATTCATTTATACATATACATATATTCATCTTTTTTTAGATTCTTTTCTTATATAGGTTATCACAGAATATTGAGTAGAGTTCCCTGTGCTACATTAACTCTTGAAGAACAGTTTCAGACAACTTTGCATAGGGTAATACACATTGTATTCTTAATTTTGGAACTAAGAAATTTAGAATTCCTTTACAAAACAGCAATTCTCACATTTTAGCTTCTTTACTATTCAATATTATCCTAACTTGGACTTGAAAAGACCAATGCTTTTTCTATTGTGACTCAGACCTGATTTCACTAATAATCACTTTTTGTTGACTATTTTTACTTTAGGTATGGGAAACGTTTTGTAGTAATAACCCACACTCTCTCCCAAAGCATAACTTGCTGCACCGAGGAAGCTATCTCAATAGTGGTGGTTGCAAGAGGCTCCAGAATAGAAATGGAATATGTGAAAGAAACTAGCCCTCTATCTGTCAATGACTCATTCGGGCTACTAAAACTCAAAAATGTTAGTGTATCTTCCTCCATCTTCCCATACCATTTACCTTCTTTTCAGTAACTCTGTAATTTCTCTAATATCTTATTTTTTAATCTTTAAAGCAAATATTTGAATGCTCATTTTACACAGAATGTTCTACTCCAGTATTATGGGAAAGCAAAATACACTTCATCATGTTAAAAATGATTATAATTGTTAATAAATGTTTGCTAAATGAAGTTAAATATTAAATGATTTGAGGAATCAAATAAGTGTAAAATACTACTTAGAGAGACAAAGCTAAATGAGGAATATTTATTTGAGTAAAAAAGAAACAGGGCTGGAATAGCACATTCACATTGGAATAGATCATTTTACTCCATCACATGATCACAATGATTACTTTTTATTTTTGGTGTAATCCCAATGTTATAAAATAAAAATATTTGCCTTTGGCACTTAATATATAACCCATAACAACTGTATAAATACTTAATATTAACAAAAATACTTGAGGTATTTAGGGAAAACAACTGACACATTATTTATCCCCAATGGATATTTGCATGAACTCACCACTGCTACCATTTCTGCTGCTGTTCCTCTTGAACATCTGATTATAGGGACAGCACCTATTTTAACAACAGATGTTAGCAATGATTTCAGCTCTTAATAATTAAAATGGATACTTATAAAATACATCAGCCTCAAATAATAACATACAATAGATATATACAATTTCAGGCTACAAACATAAAAGGATTTATAATCTTGAAAATAAAAGCAAGGTTTCAGAAATAGACCTTACCATTTATAAAGACAACATGAAGGGAGTCAGAAAAACATGATTTTTATATTGTGTGGGTCAATCAGTGTGACCATATTTTTTCAATGGACTGACTAAATCAGCACTTTGACTAATTTAAAAGATAATATCAATAGAAAACACATTCTTTGCACAATGTAAAATACTCCTAAAAGTTGGCCTCAGTTTATTATCAAATCAACTCATTTTAGACTTCTTAATTTCTCTCTATTATTCCAAGTTTTATTGAAGGCTGAAATCCTAAAATGAGAAAAAAAAATTAAACTGCACTGAAAATCTCATAAAACAAAGAACATTGTAATACTTATATGCTGAAATTCTTACATTTTAGATTCTATACAAAGCATGCTCAGTCACTTGTAAAAGTAAAAACGTGAAATATTAGTACATTTTTTAAAACTTTGTTTTCTTCTGATGGCAAGCTATACATGTCTGTCCTAAGAAAATCCAAATAATATTAGAAATGTACAAAGTTAATCCTCTTGATTCAAGCATCCCAAAATAACCCCATTAAGAATTAGATATGAATGTTTCCAGGTTATATTCTACATATAGTCTAAATAAGTGTGTGTGTGGAGTGCATAAAAAACAAAAACAGGATATTTTGCATACCATCCTTAAATTTGCTTTTTTTACACTTAATTTATTATTGATATCTTTCTATGTCAGGTTGGTAGTAATTTCAACATTTCCTTTAAGAAAAATCACTTTCTGATACTCTACATAATAAAAGTGGCTCTAACACTTCAGTGGTCTGTACACTTCTTTTTCAATCTACCGTAACCTTGAAAATATAGTTATCATCAAGCAAAAATAACCTTAATGTCCACAATAACTCTAGCATTCAGCAAAATTCTGGAGACTGTGTGCAAAAATAGAAAGATTAATTATGTCTGTTTAATGACTAAAAGTGGTATACATGTGCGTTCTTTAACAAACAACCCAACAACAACTCCATTTGAAGGTACTGAGAGCAATCGAAAGCAAGCAGAAAGTGGAGGAGGGTAAAACTCTTGAAAGAAGAGAAATACTTGAACAGTGAGAGATACTTTTAACCAGCTTTCCTCTTGAGGGTACTTTCCAGTTTGCATGGCACAGAGGAGAAAGAGCTCAAGCAGAAAACAGAAGACTCACTGAGCTGGGAAATCAAAGCCTGGAGTTCAGGGCTGGAAATTAAAGGGAAAAATCCCTGAAAGGAGGGACCCGCAAAATCTGTATGCAAATTCTCCTCAAGCTTTTGTCTATATCCTAAACTATGCATGTATCTCTCAATTTTCTCATTTGTGAAAAAGAGAGAAATTTTATTAATGTAGTGTGAGGATCATTTTAACTGAAAAGTTTTCAGTGTCTGCAAAATTAAAATCGCAATTAGAGGATTTCTAAACATATACATTATTCATAGTAACGAATAAAATCATACATTAGACATTAAACACAATGTAGCTGTAAGTAAATTTAGATACTCCAAAGAAATGTTTAAAATTTTGAGAGTATGTTGGATAAGTGTTTTACGTAAAGTTACTGTTTCCTGGAGCCTTGGGAGTTTGCCTTAATACTTACCAGGCATATATCTCTCTAATTAGAAGTGCATTTGAAATTTTTCAAAATGAACTATTAAAAGAAAATTAGCAGGCACATAGGTGAAGCCACCAGCAAACATTCAAACAATATATTAGGAAGTTACAATTACCAAAGACATCTAAGGTGACAACTCAAGAGAGCTGCTAAATGCTAACTTCATCAAATTATTAGAAGAATTGTGGTTTTATATAGTACAGAATGTATATTTTATCTCAACTCTGGAGAGAGGGATTGTAGAGATCCAGATAGATAATAAGGGATCATATTGCAGTGTAACAAGTTAAAATGAGCTGTTAAATAACTTACTTTCAAGAAATAAACAAAGGTTTGAAAACTTACCCAGTGTAACAAAAAAGCAAAAGAGGCTGTCAACAATAGTGTCCATAACAGTTTCCATTTCTGTGTCTGTGATATCTGGTCTGTTAATGGCTAAAATGACATAGATAAAAGAGAAGAAAGTGACCAAAATTTATCCCTTATTTTTATTCAAATTATTACTCAACACCTATCAATATTCAGTTTGATAATACTTGTAATAGTTAAAGAAGTAAAATTTTTTATGCTTTAAATTTTAAGTGAACAAGTATCCACAAAAATTATACTTCAAAAAAAATACCACCTCAATATCAGTAGTAGTAATGAGTAGTATCAATATTAGAGCAGTAATAATAAGAAAAAACCCACCACATAAATTATACAAAATTTTTGCCAGAGCAAATAGGAAATATCGACTTCCATAATTTTATTCACAAACATTAAATGGCCTCAAGAAACTACTGATCTTACTATCCAAATACTGCCAGAAAAGGACAATGTATCAATAAATCAATTACGGCAAGACCAACATCACATACATTTTCTTTGTATTATAACAAATCATATAAATTTCTTTTCTGATCTACTAGACTGTGCTTAAGTGGTTCTCAAACTCCAGTGGACAGAAGACTCATTCTAAGAATAGGAGAGAAGAGAAAGAAGTTTCTCTGGAAGCTATTAAAAATGAAAGACTATTAGCCCTTTCCCTCAGGGACTCAATTCAATAGATTTGGGATAATTCTAGGTAATCTGCAATTCTGACAAACACCTCAGGTGATACTTGGGGCTACACATTTTTTTCTTTTCTGTCCCATTTCTTTCCTGGAACTTTAAGAACCAACATGTCAAATGTTTTTAAAAGGTAAGAGTAATAATGGTCCCTAGCCAGGAGGGAAGAATAAATGGAGAGGTGGCAAGCCTACTCACTAGGTTGACAACCAGTGACTTTGCTATCCTGGCTGCTCTACTACACGATGGCTTCCACATTTGAAAAACAGGTTGTTGGGGCTACACTTTAAGAAACATTGGTGTGAAGACTTTTCTTGACAAAGACCTTGCCTTATTCATCTTCCTATCTCTCAGAGTACCTAGGCTCAGTGTCTGACAAGTAGATGCTCAGTAACTATTTGTTAAAAGACTGGCTGGACTAAAATATTATCTATATAATATGTTTAATTTCCTAGCATCTTGAATGTGAAAACAAATATAAAATTCAATACAACTTGTGATCAGCATAAGAGGAAATCAGAATCCAACTGGATACAACAGAGTGTTCAAAGAAAGTATGGTACATGCAGAGAACATAAAAATAACAAAGACTTTAACCATAATCTGGATGAGGAAACGTGCTGCTATTCAGTACTTCAGACTGCCATCTATCCAAATCAGATGACAGAAATGGCATAAGGATACAACGTGAATTATGTAAATTCAGGGGATACCAATCCAGTGAAATACTCAGCTCATTCTGCCAATCACTGGTTCAGGTAAAATCTATATGAAGCCTCCACCCTTCAGGTCCATACCCTTCAGTCCCACACCTCTGAAACACTGACCTCAACAGTCAAAACACTGTCCATCACTAACTTCAACTCACTTTCAAAAACAACTTGGTTTGTCTGAGACATTAGCATAAGTCTAACTAAGGTGACACCTCCGCGTCCTTTATTGGATAAATTCCCAATCCGTGGAAAACAGGTGATAAAAATTGAATCCATGGTATCAATATGGTTGATTTATGTTTTGAATAATCTGTTTAAGATTATTAATTAAAGCACTTGCAATGTTTGAGAGGATTTGCCACATAATTACATAATAATTAAGAGCACTAACTCTGGAGTGAGTGCCTGGATTTAGTAACCTGGTTTTGCCATTTCCTTATCAAGTTACTTAGTATCTGTGCCTCAGTTTTTTCATCTAGAAAACAGAAATAATATTAATTCCTACTTCATTAAGTTATTCTGAGGAGTAAATGAGCTTATATTGTAAAATGTGTATAGGGCAATCTACTACTATTATTATACTATAATTATACTATTGAGAATCTGGGCGATTAAGCATGTGATTATACTTTAAAATTAATAAATTAAATTTATACTTTTAATTCAATAATTATTAATTTCAGACTTGTGATTTTTAAGTTGAGAGATATAAGAAAACAAATTTATAAACACTTGAATGTTTAATGAATTTAGATTCCCTATAAATTTAATTATTTTTAATAATTATTTAAATATTTGGGCAGATTTTGTTTGTTAGATTTATAAAGTTGCCTGGTCTGGTATTTGAAGTACTTAAAACTACTCAGCCATAAAAAATCATGAAATTTTGCTGTTTGCAGCAACATGGATGGATTTGCAGAGTATTATGTTAAGTGAAATAAGTCAGACAGAAAGACAAATACTGCATGGTATCACTTATAAGTGGAATCTAAAAAATGCAACAAACTAGTGAATGTAACAGAATAGAAGCAGACTCACAGCTATAGATAACAAATAAGTGGTTACCAGTGGGGAGAGGGAAGAGGGGACAACCTAGGGGTAGGGATTAAGAGGTGCAAATTATTATGTATAAAATAAGCTACAAGAATACATTGTACAGCATAGGGAATACAGCCAATATTTTATAATAACTATAAATGGAATATAACCTTTAAAAACTGTGAATCACTATATTATACACCTGTAACTTACATAATATTGTACATTGACTATACATCAATTAAAAAACAAATAATTAAAAAATGAATAGGTTGAACTTATAAGCGCAACTTAAACTGTTTAAGGAAATTTAACAAACTAAGTTTGTTGACTAAGTTTGTTAAATGAGACTGATTATAATTTAGTCAGTTCAATCTGAGTTAATCAAAGAAAAAGTAAAGGTGCTTGTTTTCAAATAAACAGACTTAAAAATAAAATTTACAAGTTTAGTTTAAAGGCTTAAGGGAAACTAGGTTTTAAACATGTATCTTAAGTAGCTAATTAAGTTAAAGGTCAATTAAATGTAAACAGACTTCTGTAAATAACTACAGTACTGTCAAAAATCTCTTACATGGGCAATTCAGCAAATACTTACACCCATTTAGAGATGTTGCTTAATTTCAGCAAGAAGGCATACTATGGAGCTCAGTGAAACCAAAAGATTCATGCTCTCTTCTCTTGGGAGCTTACCACCTGGTCCAGTGTGTTATGATAGAATACCACTAGTATTTTGAGCAGAACGATTTTCTATGTGAGTATGGTTTACACACTGCAGAAGATTTAGCATCCCTAGTCCCTGCTCACTAACTGCTAGTGCTAATTGTGACAATCAAAAATGTCCTTACACATTTCCAAATGCCCCCATGGGAGGCCCCTACTTTAGAACCTCTGAAACTCTAGTCATTCCCAAACATCTCAATACTTAGGTATCAAATTAATAATTATTTCTATGAATTGGCTAATTACATCTTTTGTAGTCTGCAATTTTCTTTAAAATATTTGACATAACTAATCAATGGGCACAAAGTTTCAGTTAGGCAAGATGAATAAGTTCTAGAGATCTGCCATACAACATTGTACCTAAATCAACAATACTGTATTATATACTTAAAAATGTTAAGAGAGTAGATCTCATGTTAAGTGTTTTTACAAAGAAAAAGAATCAGCATAGACAATAAAACATGGTGTGGGTGTCCATGTTCCTGTGTGCATGTGTGTGTGTGTATGCGTGTGCGTCTGTTAAGTTTAATCTACATCCAAGGAATGGTCAGTTTATCAAAGCTAGGAATACAAACTTCAGAAGTGGTTAGATAGCATTTGATCAAATACCAATACTCAAACCTACCACTGCATGAACAGGGTGTAAGAATCAAGGGTGTCTAACAACCTATATTTGAGAATGGTACTTATATCAATACTTCATTCCATAATAGGACATTAGTAGCTGCTGACTCTTTGTTGTTGTCTGATCTTGACAAATAGCAACATTAACCAACCGTTTCTGAGTGCTTACGATATGCCAGTAACTTTTCCAAGCATTTTACATACACGAATGCATTTAACTCCCATTAAAAACTCTGAGGTAGATAGTATTATTATTCCCGTTTTACAGATTTGGAAACTAAAGCACAGAGAAGCAAAGTAAACTTGTTCTTGTCCAAGGATCAAAGTACTAAAAGATTAACTGAATCTTACTACTAAAATACTGTCTTACACACCATGAGTGAACCACTCGTGCAAGTTGCTGTGGGGTAACTAAAAGGTCAGATAATTGGTCCTTCATTGAGCTTACAAAACAGATTTAGTAAGTGTTGTCTACATGTGACAGAACTCAAGTCTGAGACTTGTTTTCTTTATGGGCTGTAAACAAAGCTGGTTCTGGAGTGCACTAAACATGTTTACTATTTTTTTTACAGTACACTGTTCATTTTGTTAACAATGAATTATAAAATTCCTATTTTTACATACCACGATATGAAACAAGCTCCTTATTTTGATTACATAATACAAACATATCATCTTCCAAAGTAATAAAATTGAGATACTGATCGAAAACCTAGAAACAAAAGAAAAAGTTTTCAAATCAATTTTACAATATTGAATGCACTTTTAGTTTGATTTAATCTACTAATGATAAAATGAATAAAATTATAATTATATTCAATAACTAAAAGTTATACCATGTAGCATGTAGATTGTCAAATTGGACAAGAATGAGAAAGTAACATAAAAAAGCAATAAAAAAAACAAGACTCTGGGCAATAAATTATCAAGGAGAGTAACAGTTTCAGAAAACAAAATTTAAGAAGATATAAAATTTTAAAATAAATTGTGGTTGGGATGGGAATGGATATCAAATATGAAGAAAAACCACAATTTTAATTTTTATATTCATTTTAATCATACTTCTCTAAGAAAGTCATAGTAACTGTTTTTACACTGTGAACTATATTTATAGGCGGGGAAAAGTTACACTAGTTCTTTAGAAGTGTAAATCAGGAGAAAAATGAAGAAGACTATCTGAGATACGTTAAACGTAGTTAAATCGAAAACTGTTCATATTATTTCATGTAAAACTAATGATAAATTTTGGAAGAGAAAGAATAAGACGTAAGCCTTAAAAACTAATCAGAAGTAGTAGTGGACTATCTAAATCTAAGAATGAAAAATCTATTAGAATGAAAGAATGGGAATTAAATGCATGGTTGTTTAGTCTTTTATTCGCCCTATATCATTCTGTAGAATTTTCAGTTATATCTTGTCCAAATTCAAGAAACAAAGGGCAAAACAGGGCTACAACCAAGAATATATTTTATAGATTTATTTATAATTAAGCCAAACATGACTAAAAGTGACTACGATATAGAATTGCTGGCCTTCTTTCTTATAATATGCAATATAGCCCCCTTGGATTCTCTCTCCTAACTAAAAAAATATCTGAAGATAGTATGGTGACTATAGTGATCACTGATAAAACAATGCCAAAATATTCTGGGTATAATTTATGACAATACAACTGTCAAACTATTTCTAAGCTGAGCTAAAAAAATTATACAAATCCCAGCCCAAAACAAAAATTGATTCAGCTTCTTATTTTTGTCTTTCAAATTAACTGAGTAATAAGTTCCTTTAGTTTGGTTTATTTTGCCTAGTCCAAGTTGAAGATAATTTACACTATCAGAACTCTTTCTAGAAGTATTGGGTCTAAATATTTCTTAGGTTGTTCCAGTCCTTTGTAAATTAGACACCAATGTCTATTTATAGATTTCAGAATATTACTGAATTTTACATTTAACAAAATGTTATCAGCCAACCAAAACCTCTTACCTTGGCTACTTGTGTTACTGCACTAGCTGCTAATGCTGCATTTGCAATATCTTCCAGTTTACTTCTTGAAATAGCAGAAATAAAATTTAAATAATATGATTCATAGAGTTGATTTCGAAGATCCTATGAATACAATGAATACTTCATTCTTATAGGATAGTATAAAGGATAATGACCAATGCAAATCTTTTAGATGCAATAGAGCAAGGTTTTAGAGGATAATATGCATATTTAAAAGACAGGTTATACAAATGATACAAAAAAGTATCCCAGGAGAATAAAGTTATGAAGAGGTACTGGTTACTTGGTTACCACATATAATTGACATGTATTTTAATAATTAAAGTTATGATACTATAATTATATTATCAATAAAATCCTATTAATTACAGTAGTGTACAAAACTGCTTTGAATTAGCATACTTGTATATTAGCATACTTCTTAAAAAAATCCAGGAGAGGGGAAAGATGGCGGAAGAGTAAGACGCGGAGATCACCTTCCTCCCCACAGACACATCAGAAATACATCTACACGTGGAACAACTCCTACAGAACAACCACTGAACGCTGGCAGAAGACCTCAGACCTCCCAAAAGGCAAGAAACTCCCCACGTACCTGGATAGGGCAAAAGAAAAAAAGAATAAACACAGACAAAGGAATAGGGACGGGACCTGCACCAGTGGGAGAGAGCTGTGAAGAAGGAAAGGTTTCCACACACTAGGAAGCCCCTCCGCGGGCGGAGACTGCGGGTGGCGGAGGGGGGAAGCTTCGGAGCCGCGGAGGAGAGCACAGCAACAGGCGTGCGGAGGGCAAAGCGGGGAGATTCCCGCCCAGAGGATCGGTGCCGACCAGCACTCACCAGCCCGAGAGGCTTGTCTGCTCACCCGCCGGGGTGGGCGGGGCTGGGAGCTGAGGCTCGGCTTTGGTGGGATCGCAGGGAGAGGACTGGCGGTGTGACCACAGCCTGAAGGGGTTAGTGCACGACGGCTAGCGGGAGGGAGTCCGGGGAAAAAGTCGGAACCTGCCGAAGAGGCAAGAGACATTTTCTTCCCTCTTTGTTTCCTGGTGCACGAGGAGAGGGGATTAAGAGCGCCGCTTAAAGGAGCTCCAGAGACGGGCGCGAGCTGTGGCTATCAGCACAGACCCCAGAGACGGGCATGAGACACTAAGGCCGCTACTGCCGCCACCAAAAAGCCTGTGTGCGAGCACAGGTCACTATCCACACCTCCCTTCCCAGGAGCCTGTGCAGCCTACCACTGCCAGGGTCCCAGAATCCAGGGACAACTTCCCGGGAGAACACATGGCACGCCTCAGGCTGCTGCAACGTCATGCTGGCCTCTGCCGCCGCAGGCTCGCCCCGCACACCGTGCCCCTCCCTTCCACCGGCCTGAGTGAGCCAGAGCCCCTGAATCAGTGGCTCCTTTAACCCTGTCCTGTCTCAGCTAAGAACAGACACCCTCCGGTGACCTACACACAGAGGCGGGGCCAAATCCAAATTTGAACCCCGGGAGCTGTGCGAACAAAGAAGAGAAAGGGAAATTTCTCCCAGCAGACTCAGGAGCAGCGGATTAAATCTCCACAATCAACTTGATGTACCCTGCATCTGTGGAATGCCTGAATAGACAACGAATCATCCCAAATTGAGGCGGTGGACTTTGAGAGCAAGATATATTATTTTTTCCCCTTTTCCTCTTTTTCTGAATGTATATGTGTCTGTGTGAGATTCTGTCTGTATAGCTTTGCTTTCACCATTTGTCCTAGGGTTCTATCTGTCCTTTTTGTTGTTTTTGTTTTGTTTTTCTACTTAAAAGGAAAATTTTTTTCTCAATTATTTTTTATTTTAATAACTTTATTTTATCTTACTTTATCTTATTTTATCTCCTTCCTCCCTCCCTCCCTCTCTCCCTCCCTTCCTTTCTTTCTTTCTACTTTTTCTCCCTCTTATTCTGAGCTGTGTGGATGAAAGGCTTTTGGTGCTGCAGCCAGGAGTCAGTGCTGCACCTCTGAGGTGGGAGACCCAACTTCAGGACACTGGTCCACAAGAGACCTCCCAGCTCCATGTAATATAAAATGGCAAAAATCTCCCAGAGATCTCCATCTCAACACCAAAACCCAGCTTCACTCAATGACCAGCAAGCTACAGTGCTGGACACCCTATGCCAAACAACTAGCAAGACAGGAACACAACCCCACCCATTAGCAGACAGGCTGCCTAAAATCAAAATAAGGTTACAGACACCCCAAAAGACACCACCAGACATGGACCTCCCCACCAGAAAGACAAGATCCAGCCTCATCCACCAGAACACAGGCACTAGTCCCCTCCACCAGGAAGCCTACACAACCCACTGAACCAACTTTAGACACTGGGGACAGACACCAAAACAACGGGAACGACGAACCTGCAGCCTGCAAAAAGGAGACCCCAAACACAGTAAGATAAGCAAAATGAGAAGACAGAAAAACACACAGCACATGAAGGAGCAAGATAAAAACCCACCAGACCTAACAAATGAAGAGGAACTAGGCAGTCTACCTGAAAAAGAATTCAGAATAATGATAGTAAAGATGATCCAAAATCTTGGAAATAGAATAGAGAAAATGCAAAAAACATTTAACAAGGACCTAGAAGAACTAAAGAGGAAACAAGCAACGATGAACAACACAATAAATGAAATTAAAAATACTCTAGAAGGGATCAATAGCAGAAAAACTGAGGCAGAAGAACAGATAACTGACCTGGAAGATAAAATAGTGGAAATAACTACTGCAGAGCAGAATAAAGAAAAAAGAATGAAAAGAACTGAGGACAGTCTCAGAGACCTCTGGGACAACATTAAATGCACCAACATTCGAATTATAGGGGTCTCAGAAGAAGAAGAGAAAAAGAAAGGGACTGAGAAAATATTTGAAGAGATTATAGTTGAAACCTTCCCTAATATGGGAAAGGAAATAGTTAATCAAGTCCAGGAAGCACAGAGAGTCCCATACAGGATAAATCTAAGGAGAAACACGCCAAGACACATATTAATCAAACTGTCAAAAATTAAATACAAAGAAAACATATTAAAAGAAGCAAGGGAAAAATAACACACAAGGGAATACCCATAAGGTTAACAGCTGATCTATCAGCAGAAACTCTACAAGCCAGAAGGGAGTGGCAGGACATATTTAAAGTGATGAAGGAAAAAAACCTACAACCAAGATTACTCTACCCACCAAGGATCTCATTCAATTTTGATGGAGAAATTAAAATCTTTACAGACAATCAAAAGCTGAGAGAGTTCAGCACCACCAAACCAGCTTTACAACAAATGCTAAAGGAACTTCTCTAGGCAAGAAACACAAGAGAAGGAAAAGACCTACAATAACAAACCCAAAACAATTAAGAAAATGGGAATAGGAACATATATATCAATAATTACCTTAAATGTAAATGGATAAAATGCTCCCACCAAAAGACACAGACTGGCTGAATGGATACAAAAACAAGACCCATATATATGCTGTCTACAAGAGACCCACTTCAGACGTAGGGACACACACAGACTGAAAGTGAGGGGATGGAAAAAGATACTCCAAGCAAATGGAAATCAAAAGAAAGCAGGAGTAGCAATTCTCATACCAGACAAAATAGACTTTAAAATAAAGACTATTACAAGAGACAAAGAAGGACACTACATAATGATCAAGGGATCGATCCAAGAAGAAGATATAACAATTGTAAATATTTATGCACCCAACATAGGAACACCTCAATACATAAGGCAAATACTAACAGCCACATATATACAATGGAATATTACTCAGCCATAAAAAGAAACGAAATTGAGCTATTTGTAATGAGGTGGATAGACCTAGAGTCTGTCATACAGAGTGAAGTAAGTCAGAAAGAAAAAGACAAATACCGTATGCTAACACATATATATGGAATTTAAGAAAAAAAAATGTCATGAAGAACCTAGGAGTAAGGCAGGAATAAAGACGCAGACCTCCTAGAGAACGGGCTTGAGGTTATGGGGAGGGGGAAGGGTGAGCTGTGACAGGGCGAGAGAGAGTCATGGACATATACACACTAACAAACGTAGTAAGGTAGATAGCTAGTGGGAAGCAGACGCATGGCACAGGGATATTGGCTTGGTGCTTTGTGACAGCCTGGAGGGGTGGGATAGGGAGGGTGGGAGGGAGGGAGACGCAAGAGGGAAGAGATATGGGAACATATGTATATGTATAACTGACTCACTTTGTTATAAAGCAGAAACTAACACACCATTGTAAAGCAATTATACCCCAATAAAGATGTTAAAAAAAAAATACTAACAGCCATAAAACGGGAAATCAACAGAAACATATTCATAGTAGGGGACTTTTAACACCCCGCTTTCACCAATGGACAGATCATCCAAAATGAAAATAAATAAGGAAACACAAGCTTTAAATGATACATTAAACAAGATGAACTTTATTGACATTTATAGGACATGCCATCCAAAAACAACAGAATACACATTTTTCTCAAGTGCTCATGGAACATTCTCCAGGATAGATCATATCTTGGGTCACAAATCAAGCCTTGGTAAATTTAAGAAAATTGAAATTGTATCAAGTGTCTTTTCCACAACAACACTATGAGACTAGATATCAATTACAGGACAAGATCTTTAAAAAATACAAAAACATGGAGGCTAAACAATACATTACTTAATAACAAAGTGATCACTGAAGAAATCAAAGAGGAAATCAAAAAAATACCTAGAAACAGGGCTGCCCTGGTAGCACAGGGGTTGAGAGTCCGCCTGCCGATGCAGGGGACACGGATTTGTGCCCTGGTCTGGGAAGATCCCACATGCTGCGGAGCGGCTGGGCCTGTGAGCCATGGCCACTAAGCCTGTACATCTGGAGCCTGTGCTCCGCAACGAGAGAGGCCACAACAGTGAGAGGCCCGCGTATTGCAAAAAACAAAACAAAACAAAACAAAACAAAACAAAACATACCTAGAAACAAATGACAGTGGAGACACAACGACCCATTCCTGCAGGATGCAGGAAAAGCAGTTCTAAGAGGGAAGTTTATAGCAATACAATCCTACCCTAAGAAACAGGAAACATCTCAAATAAACAACCTAACCTTGCACCTAAAGCAATTAGAGAAAGAAGACGAAAGAAACCCCAAAGTTAGCAGAAGGAAACAAATAATAAAATTCAGATCAGAAATAAATGAAAAGAAATGAAGGAAACGATAGCAAAGATCAATAAAACTAAAAGCTGGTTCTTTGAAAAGATAAACAGAATTGATAAACCATTAGCCAGACTCATCAAGCAAAAAAGGGAGAAGACGCAAATCAATAGAATTAGAAATTAAAAAGGAGGAGTAACAACAGACACTGCAGAAATACAAAAGATCATGAGAGATTACTACAAGCAAACCTATGCCAATAAAATGGACAACTTGGAAGAAATGGACAAATTCTTAGAAATGCACAACCTACCAAGACTGAACCAGGAAGAAATAGAAAATATGAACAGACCAATCACAAGCACTAAAATTGAGACTGTGATTAAAAAGCTTCCAACAAACAAAAGTCCAGGACCAGATGGCTTCACAGGCAAATTCTATCAAACATTTAGAGAGGAGCTAACACCTATCCTTCTCAAATTCTTCCAAAATATAGCAGAGGGAGGAACACTCCCAAACTCATTCTATGAGGCCACCATTACCCTGATACGAAAACCAAAGATGTCACAAAGAAAGAAAACTACAGGCCAATATCACTGATGAACACAGACGCAAAAATCCTCAACAAAATACTAGCAGACAGAATCCAACAGCACATTAAAAGGATCATACACCATGATCATGTGGGGTTTATCCTAGAAATGCAAGGATTCTTCAATATACGCAGATCAATCAACATGATATACCATATTAACAAATTGAAGGAGAAAAACCATATGATCATCTCAATAGATGCAGAGAAAGCTTTTGACAAAATTCAACACCCATTTATGATAAAAACCCTCCAGAAAGTAGGCATAGAGGGAACTTTCCTCAACATAATAAAGGCCATATATGACAAACCCACAGCCAACATCGTCCTCAATGGTGAAAAACTGAAACCAATTCCACTAACATGAGGAACAAGACAAGGTTGCCCACTCTCACCACTCTTATTCAACATAGTTTTGGAAATTTTAGCCATAGCAATCAGAGAAGAAAAAGAAATAAAAGGAATCCAAATTGGAAAAGAAGAAGTAAAGCTGTCACTGTTTGCAGATGACATGATACTATACATAGAGAATCCTAAAGATGCTACCAGAAAACTGCTAGAGCTAATCAATGAATTTGGTGAAGTAGCAGGATACAAAATTCATGCACAGAAATCTCTGGCATTCCTATACACTAATGATGAAAAATCTGAAAATGAAATTAAGAAAGCACTCCCATTTACCATTGAACAAAAAGAATAAAATATCTAGGAATAAACCTACCTAAGGAGACAAAAGACCTGTATGCAGAAAACTATAAGACACTGATGAAAGAAATTAAAGATGATACAAATAGATGGAGAGATATACCATGTTCTTGGATTGGAGGAATTAACATTGTGTAAATGACTCTACTACCCAAAGCAATCTACAGATTCAATGCAATCCCTATCAAACTACCACTGGCATTTTTCACAGAACTAGAACAAAAAATTTCATAATTTGTATGGAAAAACAAGAGAACCCAAATAGCCAAAGCAATCTTGAGAACAAAAAACGGAGCTGGAGGAATCAGGCTCCCTGACTTCAGACTATACTACAAAGCTACAGTAATTAAGACAGTATGGTACCAGCACAAAAACAGAAATATAGATCAATGGAACAGGATAGAAAGCCCAGAGATAAATCCACGCACATATGGTCACCTTATCTTTGATAAAGGAGGCAAGAATATACAGTGGAGAAAAGACAGCCTCTTCAATAAGTGGTGCTGGGAAAACTGGACAGCTACATGTAAAAGAATGAAATTAGAACCCTCCCTAACACCATACACAAAAATAAACTCAAAATGGATTAAAAACCTAAATGTAAGGCCAGAAACTATCAAACTCTTAGAGGAAAACATAGGCAGAACACTCTATGACATAAATCACAGCAAGATCCTTTTCGACCTACCTCCTAGAGAAATGCAAATAAAAATAAAAATAAACAAATGGGACCTAATGAACCTTAAAAGCTTTTGCACAGCAAAGGAAACCATGAACAAGCCAAAAGACAACCCTCATAATGGGAGAAAATATTTTCAAATGAAGCAAGTGACAAACAATTAATCTCCAAAATTTACAAGCAGCTCATGCAGCTGAATAACAAAAAAAAAAAAAAAAACAACCCAATCCAAAAATGGGCAGAAGACCTAAATAGACATTTCTCCAAAGAAGATATACAGATTGCCAACAAACACATGAAAGAATGCTCAACATCATTAATCATTAGAGAAATGCAAATCAAAACTACAATGAGATATCATCTCACCGGTCAGAATGGCCATCATCAAAAAATCTACAAACAATAAATGCTGGAGAGACTTTGGAGAAAAGCAAACACTCTTGCACTGCTGGTGGGAATGTAAATTGATACAGCCACTATGGAGAACAGTATGGAGGTTCTTTAAAAAACTACAAATAGAACTACCGTACGACCCAGCAATCCCACTACTGGGCATATACCCTGAGAAAACCATAATTCAAAAAGAGTCATGTACCAAAATGTTCACTGAAGCTGTATTTACAATAGCGAGGAGATGGAAGCAACCTAAGTGTCCATCATCGGATGAATGGATAAAGAAGATGTGGCATATATATACAATGGGATATTACTCACCCATAAAAAAGAAATGAAATTGAGTTATTTGTAGTGAGGTGGATGGACCTAGACTCTGCCATACAGAGTGAAGTGAGTCAGAAAGAGAAAAACAAATACTGTATGCTAACACATATATATGGAATCTAAGGGAAAAAAAAAAGGTTATGAAGAACCTAGGGGTAAGACGGGAACAAAGACACAGACCTACTAGAGAATGGACTTGAGGATATGGGGAGGAGGAAGGGTAAGCTGTGACAAAGTGAGAGAGTGTCATGGACATATATACACTACCAAAGGTAAAATAGATAGCTAGTGGGAAGCAGCCGCATGGCACAGGGAGATCAGCTCGGTGCTTTGTGACCACCTAGAGGGGTGCGATAGGGAGGGTGGGAGGGAGGGAGATTCAAGAGGGAAGAGATATGGGAACATATGTATATGTATAACTGATTCACTTTGTTATAAAGCAGAAACTAACACACCATTGTAAAGTAAGTATACTCCAATAAAGATGTTAAAAAAAAATCCAGAAGTGGCTCTCTTATATAGCTTAAATGCTTATTATATTGGGCAGACACTACCTTATACTGTTTGTAGTCATGTGATGATACAACAAATATTTCCTTCACTGTACACAGACATGTTATAATTCAAATGAAAATTCTAGAACTATTCCTTCTCAATCACCCAAAAACAGTGTCATTTAAACTTATGTTAATTCTTAAATCAAATTTACTTAGCTTCTTAGACTCTAGGCAAATAGATATCTAAATAAGCATATTTCTTCAAATCTAAGATGATGTCATTATAACAGGCACTGCTATTTTATGTAGCACTAAGGAAGAATGAATGTTGTCAATAAAATTCTATAACACACCATCAATTTTAAGATACATATGATTTCAAAGATGCTGAAATGTGAAAAACTGGGGGTCTGAAGCCTGTGTGAGGAAGGTGGCTGAGCAGAGCATTGTTTCAACAAAGACTGGGAGATTGGTTAAGGAATTGAGAATTGATAAATAAGTAATTATGTTGAGGATGTTGGGAGCCATGTTTCTCACTGTCAGTGAAAGAAATTATAAATTTGTAAAGGGAGAAGGAAAAGCTAGAATGAATCCTGTATTTCTGAATTGAAACAATTTCAGAGGTTATCTATCTTTGTCTAAATAGAGAGATAAGCAGGAAGATTTATAGCATTAAATATTGGTATAAATATTGATATACATGTATTTCTTAGTTCTGTCCATTCAGAGGACCCAAGAACTGTGACATCCTAGCAGCAATGAGTACCTAATGCTCAGACACTGATTTCTAAACACCGTTCTCCACAAAAAGCAACCAGCGCTCCTTAGACAAATGGCTGAATCTTGGACTCGGACAGAGAAAGTACAAGATGAGACTGGAATAGCTTATTATGGAAAAAAGTAAGGAAGTGATCAAAGAATGCGGGAGACATTTCAAAAGAAGTTGAGCAATGTTGCAGGATGTAAGATCAATACATAAAAGTCAACTGGGTATCTACACACTTGCAATGAGTAACCCTAAAAATGAAATTAAGAAAACGATTCCATTCACAATAGCATTAAAAAGATACAAAGGAATAAATTTAGCAAAAGAAGTGTAAAACTTACATTCTGCACAGTAAAAAATATTATTAAAAGACTGAAATAAATAGAAAGATATCCCATGCTCACGGATCAGAAAATTTAATACTGTTAAGATGGCGGACAATCATCAATAGGAAGACACTGGAACTCACCAAAAAAGATACCCCACATCCAAAGACAAAGGAGAAGCCACAATGGAACGGTAGGAGGGGCACAATCACAGTAAAATCAAATCCCATACCTGCTGGGTGGGTGACTCAGAGACTGGAGAACACCTATACCACAGAAGTCCACCCACTGGAGTGAAGGTTCTGAGCCCCATGTCAGGTTCCCAACCTGGGGGTCCGGCAACAGGAGGAGGAATTCCTAGAGAATCAGACTTTGAAGGCTAGTGGGATTGTACTGCAGGACTTCGACAGGACTGGGGGAAACAGAGACTCCACTCTTGGAGGGCACACACAAAGTAGTGTGCGCACTGGGACCCAGGGGAAGGAGCCGTGACCGCAGAGGAGACTGAACCAGAACTACCTGCTAGTGTTGGAGGGTCTCCTGCAGAGGCGGGCGGTGGCTGTGGCTCACCATGGGGACAAGGACACTGGCAGAAGTTCTGGGAAGTACTCCTTGGCATGAGCCCTCCCAGAGTCTGCCATTAGCCCCACCAAAGAGCCCAGGTAGGCTCCAGTGTTGGGTTGCATGAGGCCAAAAAACCAACAGGGAGGGAACCCAGCCCCACCCATCTGCAGTCAAGCAGATTAAAGTTTTACTGAGCTCTGCCCACCAGAGCAACAGCCAGCTCTACCCACCACCAGTTCCTCCCATCAGGAAACTCACACAAGCCTCTTAGATGGCGACATCCACCAGAGGGCAGACAGCAGAAGCAAGAATTACAATCCTGCAGCCTGTGGAATGAAAACCACTTTCACAGAAAGACAGACAAGATGAAAAGGCAGAGCACTATATACCAGATGAAGGAACAAGATAAAACCCCAGAAAAACAACTAAATGAAGTGGAGATAGGCAAACTTCCAGAAAAAGAATTCAAAATAATGATAGTGAAGATGATCCAGGACCTCGGAAAAAAATGGAGGCAAAGATCGAGAAGATGCCAGAAATGTTTAACAAAGACCTAGAAGAATTAAAGAACAAACAGAGATGAACAATACAATAACTGAAATGAAAACTACACTAGAAGGAATCAATAGCAGAATAACTGAGGCAGAAGAACGGATAAGTGACCTGGAGGACAGAATGGTGGAATTCACTGCCACGGAATACAATTAAGAAAAAAGAATGAAAAGAAATGAAGACAGCCTAAGAGACCTCTGGAACAATATTAAACGAAACAACATTCGCATTATAGGGGTCCCAGTAGGAAAAGAGAGAAACGACCTGAGAAAATATTTGAAGAGATTATAGTCAAAAACTTCCCTAACATGGGAAAGAAAAGAGCCACCCAAGTCCAGGAAGCACAGAGAGTCCCAGGCAGGATAAACCCAAGCGCAGTGAGTCCCAGGGAGGATAAACTCTGAGACACATACTAATGAAATTGACAAAAATGAAAGACAAAGAAAAATTATTGAAAGCAACAAGGGAAAAACGATAAATAACATACAAGGGAACTCCCATAAGGTTAAGAGCTGATTTCTCAGCAGAAACTCTACAAGCCAGAAGGGAGTGGCACAATATATTTAAAGTGATGAAAGGGAAAAATCTACAACCAAGATTACTCTACCTGGCAAGGATTGCATTCAGATTCGATGAAGAAATCAAAAGCTTTACAGACAAGCAAAAGGTAAGAGAATTCAGCACCACAAACCAGCTCTACAACAAATGCTAAAGGAACTTCTCTGAGTGGGAAACACAAGAGACGAAAAGGACCTACAAAAAGAAACCCAAAACAATTAAGAAAATGGTAAAAGGAACATACGTAGCGATAATTACCTTAAATGTGAATAGATTAAATGCTCCAACCAAAAGACACAGGCTCACTGAATGGAATCAAAAACAAGATCCATATATATGCTATGTACAAGAGACCCACTTCAGACCTATCGAAACATATAGACTGAAAGTGAGGGGACTGAAAAAGATATTCCATGCAAATGGAAATCAAAAGAAAGCTGGAGTAGCAATACTCATATCAGACAAAATAGCTTTAAAATAGAGAATGTTACAAGAGACAAGGAAGGATACTACATAATGATCAAGGGATCAAGAAGAAATAACAATTAGAAATACGTATGCACCCAACATAGGAGCACCTCAATACATAAGGCAACTGCTAACAGCTATAAAAGAGGAAATCAACAGTAACAGAATAATAGTGGGGGACTTTAACACCTCACTTACACCAATGAACAGATCACCCAGACAGAAAATTAATAAGGAAAAACAAGCTTTAAATAACACAATAGACCACATAGATTTAATTGATATCTGTAGGACATTCCAGCCGAAAACAGCAGATTACACTTTCTTCTCAAGTGCACGTGGAACATTCTCCAAGATAGATCACATCTTGGGTCACAAATCAAGCTTCAGTAAATTTAAGAAAATTGAAATCATATCAAGCATCTTTTCTGACCACAACGCTATGAGATTAGAAATAAATTACAAGGGAAAAAACCACATAAAAATCAGAAACACATGTAGGCTAAACAGTACATTACTAAAAAACCAAGAGATCACTAAAGAAATCAAAGAGGAAATCAAAAATACCTAGAGAAAGATGACAATGAAAACATGACGATCCAAAACTTATGGGATGTAGCAAGAGCAGTTCTAAGAGGGAAGTTTATAGCAATACAATCCTACCTCAAGAAACAAGAAAAATCTCAAATAAACAATCTAACCTTACACCTAAAGGAACTATAGAAAGAAAAACAAACAAAACTCAAAGTTAGTAGAAGGAAAGAAATCATAAAGATCAAAGCAGAAATAAAAGGAATAGGAACAAAGAAAACAGTATCAAAGATCAATAAAATTAAAAGCTGGTTCTTTGAGAAGATAAACAAAATTGATAAACCTTTAGCCAAACTCATCAAGAAAAAGAGAGAGAGGACTCAAATCAATAAAATTAGAAATGAAAAGGGAGAAATTACAATGGACACCGGAGAAATACAAAGCATCGTAGGAGACTACTACAAGGAACTCTATGCCAATAAAATGGACAACCTGAAAGAAATGGCCCAATTCTTAGAAAGGTAACCTTCCAAGACCGAAGCAGGAAGAAATAGAAAACATGAACAGACCAATCACAAGTAATGAAATTGAAACTGTGATTAAAAATCTTCCAACAAACTAAAGTCCAGGACCAGATGGCTTCACAGGGGAATTCTATCAAACATTTAGAGAAGAGCTAACACCTATCCTTCTCAAACTCTTCAAAAAACTGCAGAGGAAGGAACACTACGAAACTCATTCTATGAGGTCATCATCACCCTGATACCAAAACCAGACAAAGATACCACAAAAAAAGAAAATTACAGACCAATATCAGTGATGAATATAGATGCAAAAATTCTCAACAAAATACTAGCAAACAGAATCCAACAACACATTAAAAGGATCATACACCATGATTAAGTGGGATTTAGCCCAGGGATGCAAGGATTCAACATACGCAAATCAATCAATGTGATACACCATATTAACAAACTGAAGAATAAAACCATGTGATCCTCTCAACTTATGCAGAAAAAGCTTTTGACAAAATTCAACACCCATTTATGATAAAAACTCTCCAGAAAGTGAGCATAGAGGGAACCTACCTCAACATAATAAAGGCCATATACAACAAACCCACAGCAAACATCATTCTCAATGGTGAAAAACTGAAAGCATTTCCTCTAAGATCAGGAAATAGACAAGGATGTCCACTCTCACCGCCATTATTCAACATAGTTTTGGAAGTCCTAGCCATGGCAATCAGAGAAGAAAAAGAAATAAAAGGAATACAAATTGGAAAAGAAGGAGTAAAACTGTCACTGTTTGCAGATGACATGACACTACACATAGGTAATCCTAAAGATGCCACCAGAAAACTGCTAGAGTTAATCAGTGAATTTGGTAAAGTTGCAGGATACAAAATTAATGCACAGAAATCTCTTGCATTGCTATACACTAACAACGAAAGACCAGAAAGAGAAATTAAGGAAACAATCCCATTCACCACTGTAACAAGAAGAATAAAATACCTAGGAATAAACCTACCTAAAAGACCTGTACTCAGAAAACTATAAGACACTGATGAAAGAAATCAAAGATGACACAAACAGATGGACAGATATACCATGTTCTTGGATTGGAAGAATCAACATTGTGAAAATGACTATATTACCCAAAGCAATCTACAGATTCAATGCAATCCCTATCAAATTACCAATGGCATGTTTTACAGAACTAGAACAAAAAATGTTAAAATTTGTATGGAGACACAAAAGACCCTGAATAGCCAACGCAATCATGAGGGGAAAAAACATAGCTGGAGGAATCAGGCTCCCTGACTTCAGACTATACCACATAGCTACAGTCATCAAGACAGTATGATACTGGCACAAAAACAGAAATATAGATCAATGGAACAGGATAGAAAGCCCAGAGATAAATCCACGCACCTATGGTCAATTAAGCTGTGATAAATGAGGCAAGAATATACAGTGGAGAAAAGACAGTCTCTTCAATAAGCGGTGCTGGGAAAACTGGACAGCTACATGTAAAAGAATGAAATTAGAACACTCCCTAACACCATACACAAAAATAAACTCAAACTGGATTAAAGACCTAAATTAAGACTGGACACTCTAAAACTCTCAGAGGAAAACATAGGAAGAACACTCTCTGACATAAATCAGAGCAAGATCTTTTTTACCCACCTCCTAGAGTAATAGAAATAAAAACAAAAATAAACAAATGGGACATAATGAAACTTAAAAGCTTTTGCACAGCAAAGAAAACTACAAATAAGACAAAAAGACAGCCCTCAGAATGGGAGAAAATATTTGCAAACAAATCAATGGACAAAGAATTATGTCTGAAATATATAAACAGCTCATGCAGCTCAATATGAAAAAAACAAACAACCCAATCCAAAAACGGGCAGAAGACCTAAATAGACAATTCTCCAAAGAAGACATACAAATGGCCACAGGCACATGAAAAGCTGTGCAACATCACTAATTATTAGAGAAGTGCAAATCAAAACTACAATGAGGTATCACCTCACACCGGTTAGAATGGGAATCATCAGAAAATCTACAAACAACAAATGCTGGAGAGGGTGTGGAGAAAAGGGAACTCTGTTGCACTGTTGGCAGGAATGTAAACTGATACAGCCCCTATAGAGAACAGCCTTAAAAAACTAAAAACAGAATTACCATATGACCCAGCAATCCCACTACTGGGCATATACTCAGATAAAACCATAATTCAAAAAGACACATGCACCCCAATGTTCACTGCAGCACTATTTACAATACCCAGGTCATGGAAGCAACCTAAATGACCACTAACAGACGAATGGATAAAGCAGATGTGGTACATATATACAATGGAATATTACTCAGCCATAAAAAGGAACGAAATTGGGTCATTTGTAGAGACTTGGATGGACCTATAGACCATCATATAGAGTGAAGTAAGCCAGAAAGAGAAAAACAAATATCATACATTAACGCATATATGTGGAATCTAGAAAAATGGTACAGATGATTCGGTTTGCAAGGCAGAAGTAAGAGACACAGATGTAGAGAACTTTTGGACACCAAGCGGGGCAAGTGGGGGTGGGGTGGGGGGTGGTGCTGGTGGGATGAATTGGGAGATTGGGATTGACATATATAAACTAATATGTATAAAATACATAACTAATAAGAACCTGCTGTATAAAAAATTAATTTAATTTAAAAAAAGGAAAATGTAATACATTAATAAACAAAAATCTCAATTAAATAGAGTTGGGAGACCAGAAGGGTGAGCTCTCACACCCTCTGAGGATAGAACCTAACAGGAAGAAGAAAGACTCCTTGCCTGGCAAGGACTCAGCCAATGCAAAGCCATGAGCTCTTTGTTTTAGTTATGGTCTGTATATTTTCACACTGGACTGATGACTTTCCTTGAAGACAGACTACCTCTTTTGTGGCTAAAGTCTTTTTAGAAAAGGTTATCCTTACCTGGGGAACTCCTCTAGAACTCTGAAGTACCCATCTTACTGGCCAGGTGTTTTGACAAGTCCTTTTCCTCTCTATATAAGTGTTCTCCTTCCTTTGCCATGCTGGGACTTGCATGTGGTTTGGCATGGTTGCAGACCCCAAATTGTAATTCTCTGCTAATACTGAATAAACCCATCTTTGCTGGAGAAATATTTGGCAGTGTTTTTGTCTCAGGTCAACAGCAGTCTATGTGCTAGCACGTGCACTGCTAATGGGTTAGTCACTGTTTCTATGCTTTTTCAGTGGGCAGAGTAAGGAAATCCTTTTTTTTTTTTTTAAGGAGATAATATATCATGAGTTCATACTGATATTGCCAATTCAAGTTTAAGAGTATAGGGTTATTTCTTAACCTCTGATTTTCTATTTCCATCTGTTTTCTCTCACACTAAAAAAAACAAAAACAAAAAAATAAAAAACTTGCCACAAAGCAAGACAGGGTGGTACTGGCATAAGGACAGACACAGAAATCAATGGAAAAGAACTGACAGTCCAGAAATAAACCAATTTATCTATTCTTAATTAATTTCCAACAAGGCTGCCAAGGCTGTTCATTGGGGAAAGAACAGTCTCTTCAAAAAAGGATGCTGGGAGGGGCTTCCCTGGGGGCACAGTGGCTGATGCAGGGGAGATGGGTTCGAGCCCTGGTCTGGGAGGATCCCACATGCCACGGAGCAACTAGGCCTGTGAGCCACAAGTACTGAGCCTGCACGTCTGGAGCCTGTGCTCCGCAACAAGAGAGGCCGCGATAGTGAGAGGCCCATGCACTGCGATGAAGAGTGGCCCCGTATACCGCGATGAAGAGTGGTCCCCGCTTGCCACAACTAGAGAAAGCCCTCGCACAGAAACGAAGACCCAACACAGCAAAAATAAATAAATTAATTAACAAACTCCTACCTCCAACATCAAAAAAAAAAAAAAAAAAGGATGCTGGGAGAACTGGGTAGCCACATGCAAAAGAATGAAGTTGGATACCTACCTTATAGCACATATAAAAATTAACTCAAAAACTATCAAATACCTAAATACAAGCCCCCAAACTATAAAAATCTTCAAATAAAACAGAGATTTAGCAATGGTTTCTTTTTCTAAGAAATACACATTTATTTGTATTTTCAATACAAGTTCAGTAGCAATTATGAGCTGGCAATGGTTTCTTAAATATGACACCAAAAGCACAGGCAACTAAAGAAAAAATGAAATTAAGTTTAAAACCAAAATTAAAAATTTTTGTACTCCACAGGATACTATTAAGAAAGTGAAAAGATAACCCACAGGATGGGAGAAAACATCTGCAAATAATATACTTGATAAAGGTCCAGTATTCAAAATATATAAAGCACTCTAACAACAATGAAAAGACAACCCAATTTAAAACTGGACAAGGGATCTGAATTGACATTTCTCCAAAGATACAAACTGCCAATAAACACATGAAAAGATGCTTAATATCATTAGTCATCAGGGAATGCAAATCAAAACCACAGCGAGATACCATTTTACACCCAGTAGGATGACTACAATCAAAATGTCAGATAATAAGAAGTACTGGCAAGGATCTGGAGGAACTGGAACACTCAAACACTGCTGGAGGGAATACAAAATGATGCAACCACCTCGGAAAATAGTCTGGCAATTCCTCAAAAGGTTAACCATGGTGTTATCATTTAATGTGGCAATTCCATTCCTAGGTGTTCATGGACACAGGAGAAATGAAAACATATGCCTACACAGAAATTTGTACACAAATGTTTATAGTAGCATTACTTACAACAGCCAAAAGGTGGAAACAACCCAAATGATAAATGGATAAACAAAATTTGGTATATCCATACAATGGAATATTATTTAGCAATAAAAAGCAAAGAAGTACTGATAACATCTACAGTATGGATGAATTTTGAAAACATTATGCTAAGAAAAAGAAGCCAGATACAACAGACCATGTATATGATTCCATTCATATGCAATATGCTGAACAGGCAAATATACAGAAACAAATAGTACCTTAGGGATGGGGGTTCAGGGGTTGGGGATGTAATAGTTAAGGTGATGAAAATGCTCTTTAATTCATTATGGTGATGGTTGCACACTTGTGCGAATATACTAAAAACCAATGAATTGCATAATTTGTACACTTTGGGTAAATTGTACGGTATGTAAATTATATGTCAATAAAGATGTTTTAAAACAAGGAAAGAAGAAGGGATTGGTAAATCGTACTTCTTTTAAAAATGGCATAGTTGTTGGGTTTATGCAGGGTAAAAGAGAAAGCTGGGTATTATTAGCTCTATAGGACACAAAATATGTGACCTTCACTAACAAACAAAGTAATTTGATTCAACAGTCAATAACAAGTAAAGATGCTTGTGACTTAACAGCAGACACCGTTAGCTACCTATCCAATATCTATTTTCCCCTTCTTCCTTGCTAAAAGAATACAGATTTTATTTGGGGGTGACAATACACTAAACTAAATATTAACTTTTGTGGCCTCCCCTGACGCTAATTCTATCCAGTGAGACATAAATGAAAGTCTTCTGGGAGCTTCTGGGAAAGCTTAGCTTTCCTGACCAAAATCAACAGTCAGGACTGGCATAGTTAATTTCTCCCTTCTTCTTACCCTGAACATATATTGTGATGTCTAAAGTTGCAGCTGCCATCTTGCATCCGTGAAGCAAGGAGCAAGACAGTGAACAACAACAAACTAAAAATGACAGCTCAAAAAGACAGAGGGGGCTTGGATCTTTGATTACTTTAAAGAGCTGCTATACCAAGCTGGACTTCCTATTCAGACTTTCTATTATCTTAGAAAAATAAAACCTTATTTTTAAAAGCTCATATAGTTAGGTTTTCTGTTTTTTAAAGCCAGACTCAGTCTCAATCAAAATAATGCTTCCTCAGCCAAAAAATTTTAAATCTTTCAGTCTATTTAAAATTCAAAGATAGTCTCAAAAATCGAAGTGGGAGCGCTTCCCTGGTGGCGCAGTGGTTGAGAGTCCGCCTGCCGATGCAGGGGACACGGGTTCGTGCCCTGGTCTGGGAAGATCCCACATGCCGCGGAGCGGCTGGGCCCGTGAGCCATGGCCGCTGAGCCTGCGCGTCCGGAGCCTGTGCTCCGCAACGGGAGAGGCCACAACAGTGAGAGGCCCGTGTACCACCAAAAAAAAAAAAAAAAAAAAAAAAAAAAAATCGAAGTGGGAAATTGGGTTAAGAAAATTTCTGATATTTCACACTGGACATCTAAGATTTTTTTTTTTTGAAAAAAAATCTGTTTCCACCTTCAAGAATAAGGAAAATAAGAACTCATATTACCTGACACATTCTGTCAATATTTTCTTCAGTTGGCATTACGAAGTACACTGCAGGAACATCTGGAATAGGATCTCGATCAGAGTGCAAAAGCCTAGGACACATAAAGAATATAAAACTCACTTTTTTCTTAGTCACTTATCTAAAAAGATAATTAAAAATTTTATAGTATTTCTCAAACTAGTTCACCAGTTCAAGGACAGTGACCAGTACTCTAAAAGTTCTTGCTGCAATTAATTATTTAACCCAGCTTTCTCCTTATATCAATGTTAATATTATATATTAGTAAGATCCTAATCTCAGTCTTCATTTCCTCTACTCCAATCACCTTATTTCTCATACCTCTTATGGTCAGTCTCTTCTACCAATATTCTCCTTGAATGAGAACTAAAGCACATTCAAAATCAATTTTATTCCCATTTTTCATAGAAATATGGCGGGGGGGAGGTAAGTGGGAGGAAAGTACAGTTCTCTGAGAGGGAAAACAGAAAGCTGGAACTATCTTTAGAAGCAATGAAAATATTTAACCATAAATAAAATAAAATATATTTTTTAAATGAAAGGTATATGAATGCTTCCTTAAAACTTTAAGACCATCTATATTGTTCTACCTGTTGCTTCATAAGAGAATGCATAAGGGATCGGCTAAGCATCTTATTGATTGTACCACTTGATAGTTTTCTCTTTTACAATTCAGAAAGTATATTCATTCAAATATCCCAATATCAACTGAGAAAATATCTTTATGCTCCATTGTAAGATTTCACCATGCTTATATCAGGAAATATGAGAAATGTTCTATTTCTACAATATTCTAGTCATCCTTCTATACGCAATATTCCATAAACAATCTACATATATCCTTCTATACATACAATTATTTCAGTCATCCTTATAAAGGAGAGAGTCAAAGAGGCACATGCTGCCAGTGAGTCTGCATTTGATAACTTTTTTCCCTCTGTTTGGCTGCTGCTAACACAAGAAGGATTATAATGTGCTGGCAGCCATTGTTTGTTGTCTTCTTACACTGGCTGTCCAACTACCTAAAGGGCTACAACCACCATTTCATGTTCTGGAAACCTGTAATTATTGTTTCCTACAAATCAGCCTAAACCAGCTTGCAGAATATAAAGTAACTGATGAAGTATTCTCCAGCAAAAAAGGAAGAACAGTCAGAGGCACGGTGCACAGGAATTTACCAGAATAGCTGTGTAATCCTTTCATGCTCTGATGGCAATAGCAACAGGTGGGCAGCAAGAATGCACAACTCTCAAACTGGCAGAATACCTTGTCACTCCTTAAGGAAGTACTGAGGCCTCACTTTTATTAGTCACTGTTTCTGAGCCACTATGGTTCAGTAGACAAACAGCCCAGAAACAGTGGTCAAGCAATCTGGCCACAACTCTGTTATTAATTACCTGTACAATCATGGGACAATCACTTGAACTCTACAAACTTTAGTCTTTTTATTAGTAAAATAAAATAAAGGAGTTAAAGAGTAAGGTAGCAATAGTAACCAATGCTTATAATAAACCATCATTTTCAAGGATGGCATCAAGGGTAACTCCAGTTTAGGTCATAAGCATTAACATGTCACCACCAACAAATGTGTAGATTAAGTCTGACATAAAAACAAGAGGAAGAACCTGCCAAATACCACGTTTCATCAAACCTAAGGTGCTATCAATTTTAAAACATATTATTAAAACAGGCAGAAAATGCTGCCAATTAAACTATGTCATGGCATTATTAAGGAGATAGACCTTAATTTCAGAAATACTAAATTAAAAAGTATATTTTAGAATTAATGCAATATTCTATTAATTTAAAACAAATATTCAATATAAAATTTAAGAGTTTAACAAGATTCTGATACCCTACTCACTGGAAATCTAAAACCACATTCCCAATAAAAGAGCACACTATAATTCACAGAATTATAATATCACAGAATGAAAATATAAAATATATAATATAAATAAAATATAAAATATATAAAATATAAAAATATCACAGAATGAAAACTGATTATAACATCATCAAAAAACAAAATGCAACTAAGTTAGAACAGTGTAAAACTGGACTGCTTCAGTACATAAAAGTATTAGTAGCTATTCATGTATACAGCCCCTCTTTAAATGTTCTATTGTTCTATTAGGCCAAGTCTACAAAGTAATGCAATTTGTTTTATTCATCAGACATATCATAAGGAATATAATCAAATAAATTTAGTAGTTAGGAAGACAACATAGATAGCTCCCTATGGTGATTAAGTCATTACTTCCTAATTACTTAAATTTTTCATATTAATGATATACTAATTTAGATATTCCTCTTTTTAAAAAGTGTATTTGAATTAAAGAAATAAAAAATTTTCAGAGCTGAACGAGAACTTGAAACAACCAGTTCTTTTCCTTTACATAAGAGAGTAAACCAGTCTGTAGGAAAAGACACAAAAGAGAAAATTTAAATTATGAAATTTTAAATTCTAAGACTGAGGATTATTTTTAACTTCAGAAATAAAGGGTTGAATAAAACAAGATAATGGAAAAAATGTTCTCTATATGCAAGTACTATAACCTAATACTATTTTCTTAATAAATGTCCCTTAGTAATTTGATTTCAGGGTGGCTAAAGACATTTTAAAAAATGTATTTGAGGGATTTCCCTGGTGGCGTAATACTTAAGAATCCGCCTGCCAATGCAGGGGACATGGGTTCGAGCCCTGGTCCGGGAAGATCCTACATGCCTCAGAGCAACTAAGCCCGTGTGTCACAACTACTGAGCCTGCGCTCTAGAGTCCATGCGCCACAACTACTGAAAGCCACGCGCCTAGAGCCTGTGCTTCACAACAAGAGAAGCCAACGCAGTGAGAAGCCTGTGCACTGCAACAAAGAGTAGCCCCCGCTTGCCAGAACTAAAGAAAGCCCGTGCGCAGCAACAAAGACCCAATGCAGCCAAAAATAAATAAGATACAAATAAATTGATTAAAACAAAAGAAAACAATGTATTTGAAAACAGATGCCATTACTAGAAACACGTTAAAACTCACAGATGCAGAGTGATTCCCATGTCTCTCAGCTCCTTCACAGATAGCAGAGGAGAGATGATATCTTGGCCAAATCTGTCATAAATGAGCACCTAGCAGAAGCAAAACAAAAGTCATGCGTTTGTTTAAACATTATTATCAGTGAACAGTCAACAGAGAACCCAATATTAAGATAATGTTCAAGTACATTTTATTTTAATATACTGAATTCTTATACTTACCTCAATTTAATATTTTCCATAATTATTTACCAAAATGTCCATTCATCTAGTAATCCATTCTTAAAGCATTATTACTTGGGCTAAAATAAATTATTACATAAATTTTTTCTTATAAAATACTTTTTCTAAGTTAAAAAACATACCAGAGACTATAAAATCTTCATCTTAGGTTATAATAAAGGACTTGGAACATACAGCAGACTCACTTACACTCCCCTATCCCATTCACATATATCCTTTCTAAAAAGAGAAGTAAAAATTAGTCACTCTCAAAACTAATGCTTAACAAGTTCCAAGACTGTAAAGAAAATTTAGTAATTTAAGCATCTCATGCATTTCCTCACATTGTGAAAGTGTTAAAACTGACACCTCTGATGAGTAGTAAGTATTCCAACTGGGTCTTCTAACTCAGAATTAGTTTTAGAGTTAAGGCAAATAAAAGAGACACTTCAACTAATAGGTGTTTTCCACTACTACATCAATAATTCTTAATGGAGTAAGAAATTGCTAATGAGAGGATGAAACATGCTGTCATACAAAAACATGGTTTGTTTGAATGCCAGCATTTCCTTTAGAAAAGCTAAAAATCTTCTTGCTCCAGTTACAAAAGGCTGGATGTTATATCCTTCAAAAATCTTCCTTCCTTACACCTCAATATATCTGTATTATTAATCTTGTGATAGAGAAGTGATGGGTAGGGAAAGCATCTGACACAAATCTACACCCCAGAAATTCTCAAGTTATTTAATTCAAATGCTGAACATAGGCACTAGAAAGAATAAACAAGTATAGCTTATGCAAAGGGCAATAAGAAGATGACTACAAATAAACAGGAAGGAAGAGGAAAATGAGGGGACACACTAAAGCTTAAATTATAAATCATTTTTCAGATGACTTTAATCACCTTTAGAGTTAACCCAAAGGACTTACCAGGACTCATGAGAGTTTTCAAAACATCCCAAACTGTAACCAAGTTGGTCTGTTCTTGATTCTTACAAAGAGAGAAGTATAAACTGACGATAATCTAACAAGTTTAGACCTAATCAACTGTATTATAATCTCTTTGAAGAAAAAGAAACAGTGAGCATGAGGTTTAGAATGAAGGAGCTCAAAGAATAGGAATTTTAAAAGATTCTCCAGCATTTCTCAAAGGAAAAAGATTATAGATTGCTTTCTGGTCCAATTAACATTTTTACTGACAGTTTTATATATCATAAATTAATGAAATGGCATTCTGGGTTACAGATCACTCTCTCATTAGTTGGTTAAAATGGACCAGTATCCCTAAGTCTGAGTAACCTTAAGAAAGCTTGCAAGATCAAAATTCTGGATTTGTAAAGTTAAGGAACAAAACTTCAACTGGAGTAAAGACCTATCAGTGAGGCCCCACCTAAGAAATCAGCTGAATTCTCTAGATGAATATTATTATCACTGCCTGTGCCATTCCATAAAATATTTATCAAAGAGGATTCATATTTTCTCCCATTCTGCAGGTTGTCTTTTCATTTTGTTGATGGTTTCCTTGGCTGTGCAAAAGCTTTTAAGTTTGATTAGGTCCCATTTGGTAATTTTTTAATTTCCTTTGCCTTGGGAGATTGATAAGAAAATACTGCTATGATTTATGTCAGAAAATGTTTTGCCTATATTCTCTTCTAGGAGTTTTATGGTGTCATGTCTTACATTTAGGTCTTTAAACCATTTTGAACTTATTTTTGTATATGGTATGAGGGAATGTTATAATTTCACTGATTTACATGTACCTGTCCATCACTTGTTGAAGACACTGTCTTTTCTCCATTGTATGTTCTTGCCTCCTTTGTCACAGATTAATTGACCGTAGGTGTGTGGGTCTCTTTCTGGGCTCTCTATTCTGATCCATTGATCTATTTGTCTGTTTTTGTGCCAATACCATGCTGTTAGATTACTGTAACTTTGTAGTATTGTCTGAAGTCTGGGAGGGTTACACCTCCAGCTCTGTTCTTTCTTCTCAGGATTGCTTTGGCAATTCTGGGTCTTTTGTGGTTCCATATAAATTTTAGGATTATTAGTTCTGTGAAAAACGTTATGAGAGAAAATATTTGCAAATAATGCGACCACCAATGGGTTAATATCCAAAATATACTAACAGCTTATACAACTCAATATCAAAAACACCAACAACTCAATCAAAAAATGGGCAAAAGATCTAAATAGACATCTCTCCAAAGAAGACATACAGATGGCAAACAGGCACATGAAAAGATGCTCAACACCACTAATCATTAGAGAAATGCATATCAAAACTACAATGAGGTATCGCCTCACATTGGTCAGAATGCCTATCATCATAAAGTTGACAAATAAATGCTGCAGAGAGTGTGGAGAAAACGGAACCCTCTTACACTGCTGGTGGTAATGTAAACTGGTACAGCCACTATGGAAAACAGTACAGAGGTTCCTTAAAAAGCTAAAAATAGAGCTACAATATGATCCAGGATTCCCACTCCTGGGTATATATCTGGAAAAGATGAAAACTCTAATTTGAAAAGATATATGTACCCCAATGTTCATAGCAGCACTATTTACAATAGCCAAGATGTGGAAAAAACCCAAGTGCCCATAAACAGATGACTGGTTTAAGAGGACGTGGTATGAGGAGAAACAAGAAGAACTACAATCCTGCAGCCTATGGAACAAAAACCACATTCACAGAAAGACAGACAAAATGAAAAGGCAGAGGGCTATGTACCAGAGAAGGAACAAGATAAAACCCCAGAAAAACAATAAATGAAGTGGAGATAGGCAACCTGCCAGAAAAAGAATTCAGAATGATAGTGAAGATGATCTAGGACCTCGGAAAAAGAATGGAGCAAAGATCAAGATGATGCAAAAAATGTTTAACAAAGACCTAGAAGAATTAAAGAACAAACAAACAGAGATGAACAATATGATAATTGAAATGAAAAATACACTAGAAGGAATCAAGCAGAATAACTGAGGCAGAAGAATGGATAAGTGACCTGAAAGAATGGTGGAATTCACAGCCGCAGAACAAAATTAAGAAAAAGAATGAAAAGAAATGAAGACAGCATAAGAGACCTCTGGGACAACATTGAACACAACAACATTCACATTATAGGGGTTCCAGAAGGAGAAGAGAGAGAGAAAGGACCCGAGAAAATATTTGAAGAGATTATAGTCAAAAACATTCCCTAACATGGGAAAGGAAATAGCCACCCAAGTCCAGGAAGCACAGAGAGTCCCAGGCAGGATAAACCCAAGAAGAAACATGCTGAGACACATAGTAATCAAATTGGCAAAAATTAAAGGCAAAGAAAAATTATTGAAAGCAACAAGGGAAAAACGACAAATAACATACAAGGGAACTCCCATAAGGTTAACAGCTGATTTCTCAGCAGAAATTCTACAAGCCAGAAGGAAGTGGCACGATATATTTAACGTGATGAAAGGGAAGAACCTACAACCAAGTTTACTCAACCCAGCAAGGATCTCATTCAGATTCGAAGGAGAAATCAAAAGCTCTACAGCGGCCATCGCTCATGGGCCCAGCCGCCCCGCGGCATGTGGGATTCTCCCGGACCGGGGCTCAAACCCGCATCCCCTGCATTGGCAGGCGGACTCCCAACCACTGTGCCACCAGGGAAGCTGTGACAGGGCGAGAGAGAGAGGCATGGACATATATACACTAACAAACGTAAGGTAGATAGCTAGTGGGAAGCAGCCGCATGGCACAGGGATATTGGCTCAGTGCTTTGTGACCGCCTGGAGGGGTGGGATAGGGAGGGTGGGAGGGAGGGAGAGGCAAGAGGGAAGAGATATGGGAACATATGTATATGTATAACTGATTCACTTTGTTATAAAGCAGAAACTAACACACCATTGTAAAGCAATTATACCCCAATAAAGATGTTAAAAAAAAAAAAAAAGCTCTACAAGCAAAACCTACGAGAATTCAGCACCACAAAACCAGCTCTACAACAAATGCTAAAGGAACTTCTCTGAGTGGGAAACACAACAGAAGAAAAGGACCTACGAAAAAACCCAAAACAATTAAGAGAAGAGTAATAGGAACATATGTATCGATAATTACCTTAAATGTGAATGGATTAAATATTCGAACCAAAAGACACAGGTTTGCTGAATGGATACAAAAACAACACCCATATGTATGCTATCTACAAGAGACCCACTTCAGACCTAGGGACACATATAGACTGAAAGTGAGGGGATGGAAAATGATATCCCATAAAAATGGAGATCAAAAGAAAGCTAGAGTAGCAATACTCATATCAGACAAAATAGACTTTAAAATAGAAAATGTTGGGGCTTCCCTGGTGGGGCAGTGGTTCAGAGTCCGCCTGCCGATGCAGGGACACGGGTTCGTGCCCCGGTCCGAGAAGATCCCACATGCCGCGGAGCAGCTGGGCCCATGAGCCATGGCAGCTGAGCCTGCGCGTCCGGAGCCTGTGCTCCGCAACAGGAGAGGCAACAACAGTGAGAGGCCCACGTACCGCAAAAACAAAAAAAAAAAAACAAAAAAAATGTTACAAGAGACAAGGAAGGATACTACATAATGATCAAGGGATCAAGAAGAGATAACAATTAGAAATACATATGCATTGAGGAGCACCTCAATACATAAGGCAAATGCTAACAGCTATACAAGAGGAAATCAACAGTAACACAATAATAGTGGGGGACTTCAACACCTCACTTACACCAATGAACAGATCATCCAGACAGAAAATTAATAAGGAAACACAAAGCTTTAAATAACACAATAGACCACATAGACTTAATTGATATCTGTAGGACATTCCATCAGAAAACAGCAGACTACACTTTCTTCTCAAGTGCACATGGAACATTCTCCAGGATAGATCACATCTTGGTTCACAAATCAAGCCTTGGTAAATTTAAGAAAATTGAAATCATATCAAGCATCTTTTCTGACCACAACGCTATGAGATTAGAAATGAATTACAGGGGAAAAAAAAACCCCGTAAAAATCAAAAACACATGGAGGCTAAACAATACATTACTAAATAACCAAGATATCACTGAAGAAATCAAAGAGGAAATCAAGAAATACCTAGAGACAAATGACAGCAAAAACATGACGGTCCAAAACCTATGGGAAGTAGCAAGAGCAGTTCTAAGACGGAAGTTTATAGCAATACAATCCTACCTCAAGAAACAAGAAAAATCTCAAATAAACAATCTAACCTTACACCTAAAGGAACTATAGAAAGAAAAACAAACAAAACTCAAAGTTAGTAGAAGGAAAGAAATCATAAAGATCAAAGCAGAAATAAAAGGAATAGGAACAAAGAAAACAGTATCAAAGATCAATAAAATTAAAAGCTGGTTCTTTGAGAAGATAAACAAAATTGATAAACCTTTAGCCAAACTCATCAAGAAAAAGAGAGAGAGGACTCAAATCAATAAAATTAGAAATGAAAAGGGAGAAATTACAATGGACACCGGAGAAATACAAAGCATCGTAGGAGACTACTACAAGGAACTCTATGCCAATAAAATGGACAACCTGAAAGAAATGGCCCAATTCTTAGAAAGGTAACCTTCCAAGACCGAAGCAGGAAGAAATAGAAAACATGAACAGACCAATCACAAGTAATGAAATTGAAACTGTGATTAAAAATCTTCCAACAAACTAAAGTCCAGGACCAGATGGCTTCACAGGGGAATTCTATCAAACATTTAGAGAAGAGCTAACACCTATCCTTCTCAAACTCTTCAAAAAACTGCAGAGGAAGGAACACTACGAAACTCATTCTATGAGGTCATCATCACCCTGATACCAAAACCAGACAAAGATACCACAAAAAAAGAAAATTACAGACCAATATCAGTGATGAATATAGACGCAAAAATCCTCAACAAAATACTAGCAAACAAAATCCAAAAACACATTAAAAGGATCATACACCATGATCAAATAGGACTTAGCCCAGGGATGCAAGGATTCTTCAACATATGCAAATCAATCAATGTGATACACCATATTAACAAACTGAAGAATAAAAACCATGTGGTCTTCTCAATAGATGCAGAAAAAGCTTTTGACAAAAATCAACACCCATTTCTGATAAAAACTCTCCAGAAAGTGGGCATAGAGGGAAGCTACCTCAACATAATAGAAGCCATATGTGACAAACCCACAGCAAATATCATTCTCAATGATGAAAAACTGAAAGCATTTCCTCTAAGATCAGGAAATAGACAAGGATGTCCACTTTTGCCACCATTATTCAACATAGTTTTGGAAGTCCTAGCCATGGCAATCAGAGAAGAAAAAGAAATAAAAGGAATACAAGTTGGAAAAGAAAAAGTAAAACTGTCACTGTTTGCAGATGACATGATACTACACATAGATAATCCTAAAGATGCCACCAGAAAACTAATAGAGCTAATCAATGAATCTGGTAAAGTTGCAGGATACAAACTTAATGCACAGAAATCTCTTGCATTACTATACACTAACAACAAAAGATCAGAAATAGAAATTAAGGAAAAGATCCCATTCACCACTGTAACAAAAAGAATAAAATACCTAGGAATAAACCTACCTAAGGAGGTAAAAGACCTGTACTCAGAAAACTATAAGACACTGATGAGAGAAATCAAAGATGACACAAACAGACGGACAGATATACCATGTTCTTGGATTGGAAGAATCAACATTGTGAAAAAGACTATACTACCCAAAGCAGTCTACAGATTCAATGCAATCCCTATCAAATTACCAATGGCATTTTTTAAAGAACCAAAACAAAAAGTGTTAAAATTTGTATGGAGACACAAAAGACCCTGAATAGCCAATGCAGACTTGAGGGGAAAAAACGGAGCTGGAGGGATCAGGCTCCCTGACTTCAGACTATACCACAAAGCTACAGTCATCAAGACAGTATGGTACTGGCACAAAAAAAAGAAATATAGATCAATGGAACAGGATAGAAAGCCCAGAAATAAACCCATGCACCTATGGTCAATTAAGCTGTGATAAAGGAGGCAAGAATATACAGTGGAGAAAAGACAGTCTCTTCAATAAGTGGTGCTGGGAAAACTGGACAGCTTCATGTAAAATGAAATTAGAACACTCCCTAACACCATATACAAAAATAAACTCAAAATGGATTAAAGACCTAAATTAAGACTGGACACCATAAAACTCTTAGAGGAAAACATACGAAGAACACTCTCTGACATAAGTCACAGCAAGAACCTTTTGACCCACCTCCTAGAGTAATGGAAATAAAAACAAAAATAAACAAATGGGACCTAATGAAACTTAAAAGCTTTTGCACAGCAAAGGAAACTATAAGTAAGACAAAAGACAGCCCTCAGAATGGGAGAAAATATTTGTAAATGAATTAATGGACAAAGGATTAATCTCCAAACTATATAAAAAGCTCATGCAGCTCAATATAAAAAACAAACAAACAACCCAATCAAAAAATGGGCAGAAGACCTAAATAGACAATTCTCCAAAGAAGACATACAAATGGCCACAGGCACATGAAAAGCTGCGCAACATCACGAATTATTAGAGAAATGCAAATCAAAACTACAACGAGTTATCACCTCACACCCGTTAGAAAGGGCATCATCAGAAAATCTACAAACAACAAATGCTGGAGAGGGTGTGGAGAAAAGGGAACCCTCTTGCACTGTTGGTGGGAATGTAAACTGATACAGCCCCTATGGAGGACAGCCTTAAAAAACTAAAAGCAGAATTACCATATGACCCAGCAATCCCACTACTGGGCATATACCCAGAGAAAACCATAATTCAAAAAGAGTCATGTACCCCAATGTTCATTGCAGCACTATTTACAACACCCAGGTCATGGAAGCAACCTAAATGCCCATCGACAGACGAATGGATAAAGCAGATGTGGTACGTGTATACAATGGAATATTACTCAGCCATAAAAAGGAATGAAATTGGGTCATTTGTAGAGACGTGGATGGACCTAGAGAGTGTCATAGGGAGTGAAGCAAGACAGAAAGGGAAAAACAAATACCGTATATTAACGCATATATATGGAATCTAGAAAAATGGCACCGATGAACCGGTTTGCAAGGCAGAAATAGAGACACAGATGTAGAGAACCAACGTATGGACACCAAGGGGGGAAAGCGGGGTGGGGAGGGGGGTGGTCGTGGTGGCGGGATGAATTGGAAGATTGGGATTGACATATATACACTAATATGTATAAAACAGAGAACTAATAAGAACCTGCTATATAAAAAACAAATAAATAAAATTAAATTCAAAAATAAAATCAAATTTTTCCCAATACTGGGAAAAAAAAAAGAGGATGTGGTATATATATACAATGGAATATTAGTCATAAAAAAGAATGAAATATTGCTATTTGCAGCAAGATGGATGGACCTAGAGAATATCACACTAAGTTAAGTAAGTCAGAGAGAGAAAGACAAATATTATATCACTTATATGTGGAATCTAAAAAATAATAGAAATGAATCTATATAAAAAATAGAAACAGACTCACAGACATAGGAAACAAACTTATGGTTACCAAATGGGAAAGGGAAGGGGGTGAGGGATAAATCAGGAGTACAGATTAACAAACTACTGTATGTAAAATAGATACACAACAAGCATTTACTATATAACGTATGGAAATACATTCAATATCTTGTAATAACCTATAATGGAAAATAATCTGAAAAAATTCTATATGTATAACTGAATCACTTTGCTGTACACCTGAAACGAACACAATATTGTACATCAACTATACTTCAGTTTAAAAAAAGAAGATTCACATTAATAAGCCATGCTAAGTAAAAGTGAAATATTCAGGCATTACAACTAAAATGTGCTACTGTTCAGTATTAACAAGAAATTCCCTCTAATCACCACCAATAAGGGCCGAGAGAAAGAAAATAATCCCCATTAACATAAAGTCTCTTACCTTCCATACTGGTTCTCCAGTGCTGTTTTTAATATGAGGCACATTAAAATTCAACATACGTTTCAAAGCCACTGGAAATGAAAACAGTCTTATTAAATATTACCAATGTTTTTAGGATTTCACTTTTCCACCACACTTATTACTTATTACCTCAAAACAAAATGCACAAATCACTCTAGTAAAACTGATTAATCAATATTAATGCATATGTAGAAGTAGGGTCAGACTTTGTAAGACAGTTTCATCAACAACTAAAGGGATATTGTCTGGGAGATTTTCTAATTTAACCATCTTTGCCCAGATTAAAATGTGAAAAATGTTCAGGAAGAAGCCTTTTCCATGTCTCCTGATGATACCACACTACGTTTTATATAGATGCAAAAAGAAATCGTCAATCACGACCTTGCAGTGGCCTCGATAGATAACTGGTGCTGTTGTCTATTTACTGTGTGGCTGAAAGCATAGATTTTTAAGTTTTTCTAAAAACAAAAATCCTCTATGATATATTTAACTGGTTCATATTTAAATAGTTTAAAACCTAAATACAGCAGATCTATTTTTTAGTTATCCTGGAGTGCATTCTACGGCCAATTATCCTGTCAGATTCACTAGTGAGACTTTCCTATAGATGTGGTACATAACTGATAACTCCTGCTTAAAAAATACACAATTCTATAATCATAGCAGTTACGCTCTATGTCTTATAGTATTTTGTGGTTTTTACTGCTCATCTGTTCATGTGTTACAGAAGACTCAGAAATATTTTCTAAGGGAAATAAAAATCTTGATACACTTTTATGTGAAGTTGAGATGGCCAAATATTCAAGGGAGGGTAGTAGTTATCTGATTAATGTTTAAATGATTGGTAATCCTAAAATCTACTTGGTTGTTTTTTTGTTGTTGTTGTTGTGGTTGTTTTGCGTTACGCGGGCCTCTCACTGCTGTGGTCTCTCCCGTTGCGGAGCACAGGCTCCGGACGCGCAGGCTCAGCAGCCATGGCTCACGGGCCCAGCCGCTCCGCGGCATGTGGGATCCTCCCGGACCGGGGCACGAACCCGTGTCCCCTGAATTGGCAGGCGGACTCCCAACCACTGTGCCACCAGGGAAGCCCCCTTGGTTGATTTTTAAAAAGCATTTGGATTACGTTTTATTAAGTAATACAGAATAATCTACAAGCTAAACACCTACCAGAGAAGATTATAATACTCAAATCACCTGCGTATCAATTTACAGCATATTCACTCACTAGAAAAACTTCTATTAAATGCTTATTTCTTGAAGCAGATTAAAATAATAAGAGATTGCACATCAGTAATATATTTATATATACATAGAGATACGGAGGTGATTTGTTGGTAAAATGTTAGTACCTAATGTCCAGCCAATTATATACATCGCCCAGGGCTTCCCTGGTGGCGCAGTGGTTGAGCGTCCGCCTGCCGATGCTGGGGACACGGATTCGTGCCTGAGTCCGGGAAGATCCCACATGCCGCGGAGCAGCTGGGCCCATGAGCCATGGCCACTGAGCCTGCGCATCCAGAGCCTGTGCTCCGCAACGGGAGAGGCCACAACAGTGAGAGGCCCGCGTACCGCAAAAAAAAAAAAAAATATATATATATATATATATATACACTTCGCCCATAATTTAGACCTACTTCAGAAGCTCACAGATATTACAATAGTTCACAGAGGACACCTAGGAAGAATCACAGCCTGTGGTGCATATGAGTTCCAGGTACATGGTGCTCTCCAGAGCTTCGCTAACTGAAAGAAGCCCATATCAGCAGATATTCCCACGTTTGCCTTCTCAGCTCCATCTTGGTGAATTTCCCCACTTCTGAGCCTTGGCTAACTTGTTAACAGGGATTCTGACACAATGGATTTGTTAATAAAGTACATGGCCTAAGACTCAATTGTGATTTATTTCCCAAAACATTCTCAATAGGCATCAGGGAAATGTTTACTTGTCCTACTATAGCACATAGTTTACCTTTCTCTCAAAGTAAGACAGAACTCAACTGGAGTACTAATTTGATAAACCTGGCATAACCTATGGAGTAATGATGTGAAATCTTGCTACAATGAAGTTTATTTCTGCAGAAATCCATATTATACTACTAGACTTTAACATTCTACAAAGTTTCTGCATATAAAAATTACCATCCAAATTTCATTTTTCAGAAAGCTCCTTTGTATTGGTACAGAGTCTCCCTTAACATGTTTTTATTTTAATATGTAGTATGACCTAATTCACTGAGGTTCATTAAGCTGTCAGAACCATACTGCAAAGACAAGTGGGGCTTCTATTTGCTTACACAGATAAAATGAATGGCAGTTATTTCCCAAATTTTATTTGGACTTTCATATATTTAAGTTACACCTGACTTCATCTGATAGCTTACACTACATTATCTATTGGGGAAATGCAGAACACAACTCATTATGCACTGTGTCGTTAGTAGATTGAAGTCTATCATTAATTTTTCTTTGAATTATTGCAAAGGAAAGAATCAAGTACAGCCAAAATCCTTTCTGTAGGTCATATTAATTATAACCAGTTATATTCCTATTCCGATTTATATGCAAAAGAACATAATTAAAAGAGACAGAACTTCCAAATATGCAAATTCTTAATGGCTTATCTCTATTAGCTTCTCAGAATTAATAGTATGCCAACTTTCAAGACAATTAGCTAACAGGTATAAACCAAGTTGCCATCAGAAGTTTCCAAAAAATAAGGCAAAACTAAAATTATCTAAGGTGGAAAAAATATCAAAGCTCAAGGGAAAGAATATGTATTTTTTAAAACCATACTTCACGGTATAAATGGAAGCTATATAACCATGCTCTGTTAAACATGAAACTAATTTGCCAAATAATTAAAATGGGAAAGGTATTAATTCATTCGTTTTGCCATTCTTATATCCCATTCCCGCATGCTGAAGACGGAAATCTTTATCACAAGGCGTTTCTCTTCAGGTACCCCCAAAGACTGGTCCACAGGAGACAAATGGCAGAATGTAATCTGCTCTGAAAAGAGCATCTAAATTTGTAACTGTGGTGTAAGTGCCGAAAATGAAACTCTCAACATTAAAATGGGAGAGAACTTAACCACGCGCAGAAACAAACCCGAAGACCTCGTAAGTGGCAAGGGCTGGAAATGCCAGGTGTCAGATCTGGTCGCCATGGCCTTTTGAGGCCCAGTAGGAAAGAGACAAGAGCAGGACCGCGGCAACCCGCTCACCCCTGAAGCCCCTTCTCTGGCACATCTGAGAGCCGAGTTCTCAAGCTAATAGCATCTCTTCCCTAAAAACTCAAAAGGGGAAGGTCTCTCGATGGTCTGAGAACGGGATTAAGCTATTGGAGGTCCGTCTCCGAACTGCACGCACCGCGACCGAGTGAGGGCGACAAGAAGAGGAATATGTCCTCACGGCAAGCACAAAACCGCAGGAAAGAGAAGGGAATAAGCCGGTACCTGTTTGTCTCTCTCGAATACTGGCTGCTGCGGCCGCCGCCATCTTGGCTCCCACCATACACTGCCCGGCTGGAGAGCGGAGCCCGATCATGACGTGGCCGCCCCGACCGCCCCGGAAGCAAAAGTCGGAGGGGCGGGACCATAGAAAGCCGAACCCCGCCTCCTCCAGGGTGACCCTCCCATTCTCTCAGCTCTCTCCACAAAACTTAGAGACCCAACGTGGGAATAATACCCGAACACCTGGCAGTGTTTACTTTCCAGCGGCGTAATAGTAGGAATTTTTATCCTGTCTAATCAAGCCACAGCTTCTCAAAGGGTAGCTGCTTTAAAGTGAGCTCTTTAGGGCAGGAGCGTGTTGTAGTGCTAAGAACCTAAATACTGAACTGTTAGTTTGGTCGTCTACAGATCTCTTGTGGTGATAATAATCTAGGAGCTTAAGGATCACAGGACTAAAGTAAATGAAGCTCCTGGAACAAAATTGGCACTTCAATGCTAGCTCCCTTTTCTGTTTCCCCAGTGCAGCAGGAGGGGTCTCCCGTTTGCTCCTTTTCTGGGAAACAAGCAGCTTCGGAGCATTGCTCTAATCAGGCAGGTTTCTTAATCTCATCTGTTAGGCAAAATGGTCTAGCTGCATGGGGTTGTTTTGCCTACATGGACACAGAAGCCAGGAAGGCGCAAAATGGCAGTTTGTATTTTCCTCCTTTTAGTAACTGCAAAATCACAAAACATTACTTTGGCAGGGGGTGTAAGTGGATAGTGCAGGTGTCTTAATGTACACTTAAAGCCATATGATGACAAAATGTATCCAATATTAATGATTTCTAATTTAATCCATAGATTTTTTTACTGGATGTCAAAAATGGACACAACTCATTTCCCGTATGGTCAACAGAGTTCACTTAGGATATTGCATTAGTTATTGAATATGTTCATTCTGAAGCTTCACCAAATTCTGAAATGAAATTAGAGACCCTGTGCCTCAAAAACTGGTTTGAAAACTTAACTTTTCGAATTTATGAGAAATTAAGTTACCCCAACGATTACATAAAGAGCAAAATTTTTAAACAAAACACAAAAGTTTATTTTTATGAAACTTGACAGGTGATCTCATTCTTAATGCCATTAGGGAACACCCTAGAACTGGACCTACATTCTTTTTTTTCCTTCTGTAAATTTTTTTCACCTTTTTTGAGGGTATAATTGATAAATTTGGCAACATATCTGAAACGTACATTGTGATGATATGATATATATGTATACATTGTGAAAGAATTCCCCCCACTTATTTACCACATCTATCATCTCACATATATATTTATTTTTTGGTGAAAACTTTTGAGTTCTACTCTCTTAGCATATTTCAATTATACAGTACAGTTAACTACAGTCACGTTATATATTAGATCCTCAGACCATACTCATTTTATAGCTGATTTTTTACTGCTTCCTATATGTGGAATAAAAAAAAGAAAACTGGAATCACCAATGAACTAGGTGTGTTGCGATTAAACAGAAATGACAGTTCCTGCCCTTTGGGAAAGTTCTACTTAATTTTTTGTCTTCATGGAATATAAAATAAACAGGCTTTCCCACTGTCAACATCTGAGAGCCCAATCTTGTTCATTTGTTTACTTCTACTTTCAAATGCAAATCTACCTAACCATTTCAGAGCTCCAGCATAGACCTCCCAAAATATATGACTCATATGACATAGAACACTAAGGCATGTTTAACATTTGTGTACAGTATATACATTTGAAATGATAAAAACTGTCCTGACCAAGGAGTGCACACAGTGTGGGCAAACAAATGTATAGGAAATATATGTCCCACAGAACAGTGGCAGTAAACAAACAGTCCCTGTAATGCTAAGACTGAGTAAGGTATTTGTAATGTGTTTTTAGAATAAGGAAAGAATTAAACTATGGCTGTTAGAGTGTTAGTTAACCTAACTTTTTTAGTGGTTTAACTGACTCTACCTATCCAGATGTTGGGCTAAAATAATATAATTATTCTGGCAAACTATAATTTTACATTAGGGGATAGATAGTTTTAACAGAGAATACCTCAGAACAGCTCATTCAAGAGAGGTTCCTACCTGTCAGCCGATAATTGCTTGCAGGATCTCTCAAATGGGGAAAGGATCTATTATCTACACAGTATTGTCAGAATTTTAACCTTGTTAAATCCTAACAAGTTACTTGATTTAGTTTATATAAGCACTTCACATTTAGTAGCAGAAACACATTTATTTAGAAAACTTCATTATAAGTGTCATTTTTTTTTGTTGTATCTGAAGTCTTTAAAAAAAGGGAAACTAGGCTGACATAAACTATCACCTAACATAATACCTGGCATACAGTAGATATTGGAATATGTTTGGCAATTTGAAAAGATAACAGTCAAAATGAGAACTTTAAAATAGGATTTCTTCAAAGCAATGCAAATTTTCCTAAACTATATGTAATACACATTCAAGTAATCCATCAATGTGTTTTTATGCTTTACATTGCATCACGTAGAGCATAAAACTAGTTTAATAGCTTATTGTAAAATTAGCAACAAAGCTGTGATAAGCACTATATATAAGAATTACACACTTATAAATAGAATCTTGTTCTAATCATTTTCTTATAATGACTGAATGTAAAAGGCAAAGTCACGGAGAAAACTTACCTATTATATTACACTCTCCTTTACTGCACATTTAGCATTGAGTACAAAAGTTCCAAGAGCTTCCATATAATTAGGGGAAAAAATTGTAAGAAGTTTGGAATAAAGCAGAAGCCAAAATAAATTCTCAAGTTAGTAATCAAATGAAAGCTTTTTACTTCACCCAAACAAATAATGACTAATTTGTAATACGGAAATTAAATATTACAAAGTATAAAGTCATGAGCTAGTTTCTGATATTTTAAAGAATCTTTACCTTAAATACTAAAATAGTAAAATGACTAAGTACAAGAATAGTAGAGAATTGCATAAATGCCTCCAGATGAAGTTCTCACACCAAAAAATTTAAAATTATTAAAAAAAAATGAATATAAAACTAACCTAAGACCATTAACAGTAGATGCATACAAGGCGAATTTATGCTTTTTCTTGATAATGAGAGTAACAGAAAACAAACTTCAAATATATGTCATTTAGACAATTGAAATATTTAAGAAATACATATACACATTTATAAAGGTTTATAGCATAATTCCTTTTTAAAATCAATGTCAGTAGGAACTATGCATTGGCTATAACAATGAACAGAAAAAGAACAAACATAATACCAACCATTTGACATAGTAACAATGCAGAAAATAACCTATGTCAGGTTTCTCTGACGTATCTTGACTGTAAAGATTAATCTAAAATCATACTGATGGAACATTCTTAAAGCCAGAAAATATTTTGCAATATGAATATTTATACTTCACTTTAAAACGTGAATATACTAAGTTATTTACATCACTTTATCCCTAAGGCCCTGTCTACACATAAAAGAATTGAAACACTGTTTTTAATTGTAGCTAACCCAAGCACACTGCCTCCCCACCAGCCCTCCCCACCCAAAAAGCATGTGAGTTTTAACAGCTTTAATTACCACTGTAATTAAATGAATTCAAACTACAAATAACCAGAAAATAGCTTTAATTAGGTTTTCTGGTTTGTATTGGTTTAATGGCTTTTAAAATTTTATAAAAACTAGGTAGGTTAAGAAATAAAATATCCAGTTTATCAACACATTTGGAATAAAAGCTGTATGGTGAGGTTAAACCTCTTTTTTGATAATTGCTCCTTTAATTACTTTTGATAATTTAACAGAATTCAACACAAGACAAAGAAATGCCTTGTTTAATGTTTTAAAACCTTCATGTTAAAGTTAAACTTTAATTTGCTGGGTCTGTTAGAAAATGTAACAAAATTTTACTAGGATTATGTTTTAGTTTTCCTTTGGTATTAATAACAGATTAATTACCAGTATCAAACCAATCCTGTCATTTGTCTTTAAAAATATCAATAATTTAAGGATGCTTCTTGGAGAGGATGAGAATATGGCTGATACCTGCTTTATGTAGCAAGAAAAATGTGCTTAAAACCAAGCATTTTACCTCTCATACGATTTATTCTGGTGAAAAACCCATTTATATTTGATAACAGATTAGGAACATTAGACTTTTCCAGTTTCTTCTTTTGCAAGAGTACAAATATGGTGACACAACTATGGGATTAGGTATCTTCAAATTGTTATTACATAATCTCTTGTTACTTCTAGGTATTCTTTGACTTTTAGTAGCATTAATAAAGTTTAAAAAAGGAAATGGAAGAGTTTATAGAAGGATAACAGTTAATTCTGCATGGTTGAGATTAGAGTGGGTTTTTCATTCTATTTGTAATTCTTTCTTACACATTTCTACATTGTTTATATAACAGGTACCTTTCAAAAGCAAAGAAGATAACTATATAATGCAATGGTGCCAGCTTACCTTTCATACAACCATCTTGATAATAAATAACTGTCAAATAGCCAAACCTACCAAATGGCAATCCACAGAGATCATTCTATTCAGATAACCTAAAATGTGGATCAGACATAATGTGGTCTAATACCACACATGGGAGACATGAAAAAAAAAAAATCCTATGATTAAAGCCAAAGGCTTTAAAGAAGACACTTACTTAGGGATTTTCAACTGTATTTTAATCCACCTCAGAAGTGTTTTAAGACTATGGAATGTCCATAGATTCTAGAATATTTGTGCAATTCTGCTTTTTAATATAATACTTCCCTTTAGGCATAATCTAATTGCAGTGTGGATCTATTTTAACATAACTTAATAATCTAAAAACATTTTTAACTAATTTAGTGCCATCCCAGAAAAGGATACATATAACACACCCCCCAAAATATAACTTTGATTTATACAACAAGATTTATCATTTAGCTTTCCTATTTAATGCTTTAAAATAAAATAAGTAATAATTTGAAAATTGAATAAAACTAGAAAAATCACTGTGGCATCCTATAGCTAATCCCAATTTACAAAAACAGTGAGTACAAGTTTTCTTATTATATATAGCATGCTACTATAGTTGAAGAAAGTCTGTACAGCCATTCTAAAAGTATTTGTATTGAGGTTTATGAAGCATGTATATTAAGAAAATAGAAAAGTATCAACTTTGGTACACCTTAACAAAAAAACTTTTTAGCTTAAGTGGCCAAAATATTCCTTTATGTTCATATCATATATTTTATTGGGCCAAGTTTGCTCAAAAGTGATGACGGACAGATTTCTGAAACAAAAAGTATCAACAGCAGCTTTTAAAGAAGCATCTCTTTGTTCAAAACAGTTAATGTCCAATGAAGTGAGAATTTTCTTCCTTTTCTAATCTTAGAGTGTTTTTTATGGCAAAGTCCATATTTTCTTGAAATTCTTTATAGGTACTGGTGATAGGAAGAGCTAAGCAGTTATTACACTTGTTTCCAACAGGAAAATCCATATGAAGGCACTCAATTGATGGAGTGGGTTTAAATCCAGCAGGTGGAATGGAACTGCAACCAGTAGCAAAAATAAGAATGTCTTCCATTGTTACTGTAGATTTACCATCTGAAAAGAATACCAAAAAAGGAAAAAAAGAAAAAAATCCATGTTATATATTGCTACCATCATAGACTCTTCCCCAACTAGACTAGACATGTTGAAAAGCAGAGACACCCACATTAACAGAGATGCATAAGAGGAAAACTAAATCACTAAGTGTAGTAATAGGAAAATGGTATATTGAATACATGTTTATTTGAATTTCAAAGTAGGACTCATAGAATAATTTGGTTGACCTACTCACTGTATATTTAAATGTCTTCCTTAATATAAAATTATCATATAGTCCAAGAGGTTCAGTAGGTTTTGAAACTTGATCTTTCGGGGATATGATCCTACAAACAATTTTAAACCAATTCTAGACCATTGCTATTTGATAAACTATTTCAACAAAGGAAAAACTAAGATGGTATAAAACATCCAAACAACCTAGCTAAAAAATTTTCAACTAAAAGTTAAATTGTTTTACAACATATTAAACAGAATGAATTTACATTGCTAAGGCTCAATGATAAATATCATTACCATGCTCTGATCAATGGATGAGGAATAATTCAATTTAACTTAAAATTTAAAAAGGTGAAGTAAATGACTAGCTTTGAGACTATCCTGTGCTGTGGCAATCACCCGTATATTTAAAGTTTTCTAGGAAGAATGCCTCTCACTTCAAATTACCTAGAGGAAAACAACCGAAAAATATAACTTTACTATGTAACCTTTCCTATCACTTTCAACTCAGTCATATAAACTTGTTTTGAAACAAGTTTTGTAAATAAGTAGTTAGATTAAAGTCTTACTATAAAAAGCAAAACTCAAAGAAATAAATATCCCAAAACAAAATTTCTACGACAGTTAAATAAAAATAAAACATCTACATACCCTCAACAGCCTGTAAGTAACTGTTCCAAAACCCCAAAGCCTGTACGTCAGATAATGTGTGTACTGTAAAAAGATCACTAAGAATTTTTGTGGAAAGATTCTCAGGTTTATGACAGAAGATGTCACAAAATGCTTCTGGATAAGTCTGAATTTTCTCCAAAACACCAAGAGTTCTCAGACCCTGTTTAAAACTTAAGAGAAGAAAAACAATGAGCCAACATTCATACACATGTGTTTGGAATGAACATTTCTAGCTAATTTACTATCACATATATGTGTGAAAAAGACAGAAAAAAAAAGATGTGGGAAAAAAAAGGTGAGGAAAAACAAAGAAAAATATGGATACACTTTATGTGATATGGTATTTTCAAATCAATAACAAGCAAATGTATTAATATAAAATGAATATTTTCCATGCCTACATTATTTGGCTTTATGCAATAGTTTTAAAATTAAGCTAACAATTTTTTATTAAGAGGAAAAAAGTAGATATCTAAAATTTTACACTTCAAAGCTAGTTAGTATAAAATGAAAGACTGCAAAGAAAAAGAATCATAAACTTGAGCCACATAAAAATTTTAAACTTATGTATTGCTAAAAAGAAATTAACAAAGACAAAACAAAGTGGGAAAATATTGATACATGATAGAACACTAATTTCTCTAATATAACAAAAATACAAATCATTTTCTAAAAGAACTCAACAGGAAATACAAAATATGAATGCATCATTAAGAAAATACAAGTAACAAATGAATTTTTAAAAATGCACATTCTCACTAATAAGCAAAGAATGAAGAAGATACCATTTTTGCCTACCAGACTGACTAACCCTAACTGTGGCTCTGGATTCCCTATCCACGTCCTCAGGTACCCTGCTACACTGACTCATCTTCCCTTCTATTAGCTCTTCCTCAAGAGCACAAAAATATGCTTATCTTTCCCATCTTTGAATAAAGGAAAAAATTCACTCAATCCCATCTGCTTTCCTTTGAGACAACCTATGTGAAAAACTTACCTACATTTACTGTCTCCTTTTCTTAATTTCCTATTCACTTTCCCTCCACTCCTTTCTACATCTCAGGAATAACTGCCCTAAGTGCATGAATGATGTATGGGATCAGTCTCCTGGTTTCCCCTTATATCTCTGGCCAAACCTTCCGAGTCTCTTACAAAGCTTATTCTTTCTTTGCTTTGCCTTAAATGCTACTGTTTGTCCCTCATGGATCTGTAACAAGGCAAATTTCTCTTTTTTCTTACCATATCCCATGGCTTTATTTAAGCAGGTTTATGTTCATTAACTATAAAATCTATTATTTCAGCCCAGAATATATACCCAACAGACTGCTGGGTACCACATATTCCAAGCACCCAAACTTATTAAGTCCAAAAGAAAGCTAATTATCTTACTACCAAAATCAGAACCGTAAGTGACAACAAATGCCTCCATTATTCACCCTATTAGTACAGCTAAATCTGAAAGTCATTCTTAACTCTTCCCTCTGCCACTCCTAATTACAAATCCTATGAATTTCCTTTTTTGAAATCCCTTTTATCTGCTCATTTCTCCATATACCAGTGGAACTGTTGTACCAGGTATGTAAGCTTCCAAGTTGATTTTCCATGTAAACCCCCATACTGTCATTCATCCTTAGGTATGTTGGATGGAGGCCCCCAAAAGATATGTCCACATCCTATTCCCTGGAACCTGTGAATGTGATCTTAGTTGGAAAAAGGGTCCAGGCAGATGTAATTAAGTTAATGATCTTGAAATCATTCTACCTAGGTTATCTGGGCTCACCCTAAGTCCAATGACAACTGTCTTTATAAAAGATAGAGAGGAAAAGGCCATGTGATATAGATTCAGAGATTGGAGTTATGCAACCACAAGCCACCAGAAGCTAAAAGAAGCAAAGAATGGATTCTCTTCCTAAACTCCCAGAAAGAATGAAGCCCTGCCAACACCGACACTTTGGACTTCTAGCCTCCAAAAATATGGGAGAATAAATTTCTTTTGTTTTGAGCCACTCAGTTTGTGATAATTTTTTACAACTGCCATAGGAAACTAATAATACACACTCTGCACATGAAATAAAGTCCAAACTCCTTAACATGGCTTTTAAGGTCCTCCACAATACAATTGCTGCCTTTCTTGCTTGCTTTTAACTTTCACCTTACACCTACCTTTGAAGCAAATTTCAGCCAAACTTAAGTTCACCTTTATAATTTTACTTTTAATTAAAATGAAATATTTCAAGCTTATATAAAAATCCAGGAAATAACAGAAAACCATGACTGCAAACTTGATTTTGAAAGACATTAACATTTTATGTTTGCTCAGATTATTTTTAAGAAAATATTCTATTCACTCAACTAAATCTGCCCATTCATCAGTTTCCCTTCTCTCCTTTTACAAAGAAAACTATCTGAAACTGCTATTTACCTATTCTGAAATTTTTACTATAGCCTGCATTTCATTTTAGTTTCACTATATATGTATCCCTAAAAAATAACTAGTATTGGTTTGCTTGTTTTGAAACTTTCCAATAATGGTACCATACTGTATACTTATTTTTCTGCAATTTGCTTTTTTGAGAGTAATTTTTTCTAATTGTTATATAGTAATAGTTATTACTACATTTAGGAAACTAGTTCTGTCACTTTATTTTGGGCAACTGTACTGAATTACAAAAAAATTTTTTATTCCTTCCTGCCGATTTTTGTATTTTTAAAACAAAATTCCAATTTACCTTCTATTTAAAAAGTTATACTAATTCTTATTTTTTAAATGGTTACCTCAAAATTTTAATCGGCATATTTGAAATCTAAAGTGAATCAGGTATTTACCCTCTTCCTGAACAATACAAAGACCTTAGAACACTTGCAACTCTGGTAGCTCTCTCTTCCTATGCTACTTAAACATTTTGTTCCACCTTGTATCATAAATCCCCAAAGTAAACATTAATTTTTTGTACAATCAGTGTTTACTCTAAAATTAACAAATTTCTTTCGTTACCATTCCTTCTCACTTGCACACCTCCCTGTTAGTGTCCTTTACCTCTTGTAACCTTGCTACACTCTTTACAGAAGCAGTTCTAAGATTATTTTAGTTGGACAGTCATCTAGACTACCAATGATAATTTTAATTCTTCCAATCCTTAATAACACTCACTTATTCATTTAGTCTTGTTGCTCTACTAGGACCTCCAGCATATTGTAGAAATGAAGGGGGTAATTATATGTATCCCAGGCTTGTCATGGCCTTAAGAGGAACGTCTATCACACTTCATTAAGGATAATGTTTGCTGAATCTTTACTAGCTAATCTTTATAAGGATATTTCAAATTGTTAGCTTAAAATTATGTATAAATGTTTAAATGTAGCAATTGCTTTTTTTGCATGTATAACTGTATGAAGATTGTTTGATTTTTCTCTTTTAATCTATTAGTGGAGTGCACTAAAGCAAGATTTTTTTTTTTTGATGTTCTACCTGCCTTGCTTCCTTTCATAAACAGTCCTCAGAACTGTTAGTAAATTTTGAGGCCATGTTGCTAGATACAAATATATTCAAGACTGCTGAATCCTAAAGAATTTGTTCTTTTTAACACTATTAGGGTCATTTAAGGACAAGGCTTTTTAAAAAGATTATTAGAATTTCTTTCTCTCTTTTTTTGCTTTAAAGTCATTTATTTGCAATGCAATTTAAGATCCTCTGTTTTTTAAATACGAATATAAGCTATTTACATGTAATATAATTACCTATATGTTTTCTATCTTATGTTTTCTTTGAGCATGTGTTTTCCCTTGCTTGTTTTCATCCCTCTTTTTCTGTTCACTATATGATTAAATATGTTTTCTTTATTTCTATCCCCACCCCCATCAAACTGGTTTGGAAGTTACACACTCTATTCCTGTTATTTTAGAGTTTTCCCTTAAAATATACATACTTGGCTTAACAATCTTAAGGTAATTAATGCTTCCCCACTACTACCTCAAGAATACAAGTTCCTTAAAACAATAAATACAATGTCCATTCTCTTCTTACAGATGAACCTTTAGCTAGTATTTTAATTATTTTAACCATTTCTTACCAAAATTTAGTTGTCTTTTAAATGGCCAATGCTTGTTTTTATTTATTCAGGTTTTTTCATTTCTTTGCTTACTCCTGGTGCTTGTATCTTACTTTTTCCTTCTGGGTTCAATTTCTTTCTTCCTTAAGTAGGTATTTTATTAATCTCTCCAGGAAAGAAGTAAACCTGTCTCAAAATGTCTTTATTTCCTCCTCTCTCTTGAATGATAACGTAACTAGCTCTGTGAAGTTACTATCTTGGCTGTCTGTTTTCAACGTTGATGTCACTGAAAAAAAGGCGTCCAATATAATTGATGCTCATTTTTACAATAATGTCTTTTTGCTCAGAACACAATTTCATCACAAAGTACACTATACTTCAGCATGTTAAGCCCTGTGAACCTGAAGAACTTCTCAAGCAGCATTTTCTATAATATTGCCCAGCCTCTGTCTCTTTTGTCAAATATATGTGTGGGTGCTCTTATTCTAACTTTCATGACATTTCTTGTTTCAGTCCTTTTTTCTCTCTTTCTCTTCAATGGCCTAGCATTTAACAACCACCAAGTTTCATTTCTATGATCATTTTTGTTTCTGTTTCGTTTTCCTTGTTTTTCTGTTGGTTGCTTATTTTTTTGGATTCCATTTTTATCTATAGTGTTTTGAGTGTATTTCTATGTGAAGATTTTTTTAAAAATGTAATAATTTACTGCTGCCAACATTTTATCAGTTCAAGTATAGAAACATTACTTCCCTTCATGTCCCTTTGCCTTTTGCTGTTTATAATTTCCTAAGTATTTCTTTTATATACATTATGAATCACATTAGAGACTGTTATAATTTTTGCCTCAGCCATCAAACATAATTTAGTAGACACAAGAGGAGACATGCTTTTATTCTTTTCATTATTCTTTCTTCCTTCCTGATGTTACAAGATTCTACCTTTAATAATTTGCTTTCTATTTCAAAAAATTCCCATAGGCATTCTTTTAGGGTAGATCTGCTGGTGACAAATCGTTTAGTTTTCCTTCAAATAAGAATGTCTAGACTTCTCTCAGCTGTGTCCTTGCTGAGATCCCCAGCTGGTCTGCTTTCATCTCTCTACCTCTCAAAAGTCTTCTTAAGTTTGTTTTATAAACACTGTTCAGGGTTTTTAACTGTGCTTATCAGGAAGGATAGAGAGAAGAGTGTCTATTCCACGTTATCCAGAACTGGAAGTCTATGATCATTTTTCAACTTAGAAGCACTATTTGATTCATTTCACATTTTATGTTTGGGTTTTTTTTTTCTTTTAAATCACTGTAATAACTTTTTATGTCTCAGTTTGTCCTGTTATTTAAATCCTTGATGTGCTATTCCCAATACTTGCTGTTTAGGATGGTTGTGTTTTGTCTTTTATTGGAACCTCCTCTTCTTTAGCAATGTAACTTTAGCATTCCCATCAGGCTCAGGCTGTAGAAATTTCCCTAAACACTGTTACGTATTTGCTTTTGCCTGGCACTCTGTAAGTACTACGAATCCTAAGACCAATTACTTTGTTAATGTCTTTGGTTCAGATTGGGGTCCATTCAGAATGCCAAACCCAAGTTTGGGGCAAACTGAGGGTTCTGATTTCATATGACATTTAGGGTACCATGGCTTTTTTGTTTTTAATAGATCTTTACTGGAGCATAATTACTTCACAATACTGTGTTAGTTTCTGTTGCACAACAAAGTGAATCAGCCATGTGCATACACATGTCCCCATATCCTCTCCCTCTTGAGCCTCCCTCCCATCCTCCTTATCCCACCCCTCTAGGTCATCTCAAAGCACTGAGCCAATCTCCCTGTACTATGCTGCAGCTTCCCACCAGCCAATTATTTTACATTCGGTAGTGTATATATGTCGATGCTACTCTCACTTCCCCCCAACTTCGCCCTCCTACCCCATGATGAACCTAGTTGCAGGGCAGGAATAAAGAGGTACTATGGCTCTTGATTTCCTTGTTATTTCTGACATCTACAGGACTCTTGAGCTTTAAAATATTGTTTTTTGCTATATGATTTATCTTTCACATAAAAGGAGGGATCAGTCTTCAGCTTCTTTTCTCTTGCCCTCTTCATCTTGATCTGCCTAACTCCTATTTATAAATCAGGGTTTAATTTAAACACCACTTATACAGATAGGGAAGCCTTTCCTGACAACTAGACTACTCATACCTATAAACACACACACACACACAAAATAAACAAACAGCAATGAATTATCTAACTTAGCAATGAGAAAAAATCCATCTGTAGACATATGAATTCCTTGGGAAAAAAATATTTTGTACATCTATGTCATTAAGAGATACATTTCAAATAAGTTTTTAAATAACTATCAAAATTTATAATATATTTGGATTATTCTATGTATTAATCATAATTATGAATGGTAATTCTAACTGTAAGAAAATTTTGCTATGTAAGAGTCTTATAGTCAGACACTGGATACATTTTAAACAGTTATGTAACAGTGTTACTTTAATTACAGTATTAAAAATACATTGGAGGGCTTCCCTGGTGGCTCAGTGGTTAAGAGTCCACCTGCCAATGCAGGGGACATGGGTTCGAGCCCTGGTCTGGGAAGATCCCACATTGCTGTGGAGTAGCTGGGCCTGTGTGCTACAACTGCTGAGCCTGTGTTCTAGAGCCCGCGAGCTACAACTGCCGAGCCCGTGCACAGCAACCACTGAGGCCCGCGCGCCTACAGCCCATGCTCCACAACAAAAGAAGCCACCGCAATGACAGGCCCGCACACTGCAACGAAGAGTAGCCCCCATTTGCCACAGCCAGAGAAAGCCCGCGTGCAGCAATGAGGACCCAATGCAGCCAAAAATAAATAAATAAATAAATTTATTTAAAATATATATATATATTGGAAATTATATCCTTTACAACTGTTTAAGCTTATGATATCATATTAAATTTTAATTTGGAAGAGTGCTTAAGTTCTGTAGAGCTCTAAAAAAGGAATGAGGACCATATACTGTCAAGTAAAAAATGAGGAGGAAAAAGGGTGGATGGTATGTTACTATTTATGTAATAAAAGAAATGAATATACACACACACATATACTCATATATTTATCTGCTATCAGTTAAAAAAAATAATGGAAGGATAAACAGTAAAAGCCACTAAAATAATTACTTCATAGGGGATGGAAGGTAGGTGTGATAAGGATGAAAGCTATACTTATCTTAATATAATCTGTATGACAGAACTGAGTCCTTTCAATGTACTATCATTATAGATTTGACTTTGGAATCATGCAAACATTTTATATAATTTTAAAATAAAATCAAACTTTAATAAAAGTCAATAAAAAGAAAAAATAAGATAAAAATGAAAATAAAATGTATACCCAGTTAGTAATATAACAACAAAGAAAATAACTATGCCAAATGACTTTAAAACACAGTAATTTGACTGCATAGCCCTAGAACAAAAAGAAATAGAAAAACAAGTTTAACCTATTTTCAATAGTGTTATGTTACTGATGATAATGTTGGCATTATCATTCTGTGACTATTATTTACGAAATGTGGATTAAATCAAGGAATTACTTCATGCTCTAATTCATCAATGTCTTTGAGAACTGGGATTATGAACATGGGACAAAGGAAAAGTCAAAAATCTTGTAGTAGTGAATCTGAAGTATCAGTAGAAACCTATGATGTATTTTATCTTAAAAAAATAAAAAAAAACCCAACAAAAAACCCCTATATTTCTTCTTTTAGTCCACTGAAAAGGCCTAGAAACTATAACCAACGTGGCAAAAACAAGCATCCCTAGCATCCAGATTGTGGATTTGAAATACCATTTCCCATTCAAAGAAACAAAGCTCATTAGGCCAGAATGTACAAAAGGAGCATGAAACACCTTGTCATACCATATAGCAAGAAGGCTATCAAAGACCATTAAGGGTCAACATCAAAAGAACTCAAAAGAAACAACATAAAGAGGTTTATACTGGTTAAAGATGAGACAATCTTAACTTCAGTAAGGATAGCCAACTATAACAGTTTTGAATACATTAAATACATAGATTAATGATACTGAAATTTTAAAATTTGCTTGAAAATAAAACTGGAGTCAGTAACAAGGGAAGGCTAGCTAAACGAGACTGGCCACTGGTTGGTTGATAACTGTTAGATCTGGGTGGTGATTACATGGTGTATCACTCTGCCTACTTTCATATATATTTTAGGTTTCCCACTATTAAAAGAACAGCAGCGTGTGAGAACATAAAAATAATTTTTATTTAGAAAAATTAATTATAAATTGAGATAACGATTACTTTTCCTACCTAAACAGTACACATTTAAGCAATTCTGTGTAGAATGTAAGAACAGTATTCATCCTTAAGAGGTTAGTTTGAAAGCATTAGTTTAAAATAGCATTTACATTTTATCAAATATATCTCACATTGTAAGACAATTAACCACTTTAAACATGTAATTTGAGAGAATCCTTAACATATGAACAACTTACCTTTCAAAAGGTGCTTGGACTCTCTTAATTACATGATAAACAAGTATGTCTTTTGCCAACCTATATTTATCACTTAATGATGTTATAAGTCTTAGGCATCCAATAAGCTCTAGGTAGTTATAATATTCATTTAGTAAAGAGTTTAAGTCAGCCACAGTTGCTGCAGTATTTATCTGTAATGAAGAAGAAAATACACCCAGTTTACTCATTTACTTGTGAAAGATATTTACATTTCAAATGACACATTACTTTATACTCAATTCTTGAGTACACCTGGGTGAAGTGAAAGTATACTAAGAATTATTTTCCTAGAATAAATGTCTGATAATCCAGTTTAATAAATACTGTATATTTCTGCCAAAACCTAGGTTTTAAGAAATCTAGACTATAATGCCACTTTAATATAGGAAATTACTTCCATAAAAGGCGGTAACTGATATAGAACAGTTACATAGCACTAGAGAGGCAAGAAAGAGGACCTGCAGAGATTTCATGAAAGAAAGAATAGCTGAGATTTAAAAAAATGGATACACTCAAGAGTATTTGAGGGAACAACATAAACAAAGATATACTTAACCATTTATGTGCCAGACACTTTCACATAGGTTAGCTCTTGAACAAAGTTACGGAGGGAGAAAGATAAAATTAGGAGGCAAAGTCCATTTGAATGGAAAATCTCCTTGCTATTTCTTTCTTCCAAAAAACTCTTCTTCCAGGTATTTACATGATTCCCTCATTTATTTCAGATCTCTCCTGTGACCTCAGAAGTTTTTCCTGACTACCCTGTTCAAACTACCTTCACACTCTAATAATTGCGTATATGTTCTCATCCTCCCAAACCCATCACCCTAAGTTTTAGCTAGGCATATAGCCAAACTTACCTTAAAGCTAGTGTGGCCTTATGTGACTAAGAGCTGTCCAATGGGACATGAGTGAAAATGTGTCAAATTTCCCTGCACTCTACTTCCACTTTCTCCCTGTACAGCAAGCTTCAGCTATGAAGACAATATCCTAAATGACTACACAACAAGAGGAAGGAATCCAATTCTCTGGGTGACTTGGTGTATCACAATTGTACCTTAAAACAGGAGCCATTTCTGTAAAGGCCAGATAGCATTTTATGCTTTGTGGGCCATATGGTGCTTGTCACAACTACTAAACTCCACCACTGTAGTGTAAAAGCAGTCACAGACACATAACAAATGGGTGTGTTTGTGTTCCAATAAAACTTTAAAAAGGCAGCAGGCAAGACTTGGCCTACAGCTATAGTTTGCCAACTCCTACTCTAAAATCTAGATTTTAGAAAAAAATAAATATCTGCCTTTTTTGAGCCATTGTCTTTTGGGTCTCTTTGTTACAGAAGCTTAGCCTACCTATGCTTTAACTTACTATACCCCAAGCATTATCTTGGAAAAGATATCCTTCCTCTTATTCTGTTCTATTTTTATAATATATTTTACTATATGACAGTATATTATATATTTATTTATCTTGTCGTTCCTCTAATATGTAAATTCCAAGAAGGCAGGGGCTTTGTTTGGTTCACTACTTTATCTTCAGTGATAAAACAGTATGGGAAACAGGGACTTCCCTGGTGGCACAGTAGCTAAGATTCCGCGTTCCCAGTGCAGGGGGTCCGGGTTCGATCCCTGGTCAGGGAACTAGATCCCACATGCATGTCGCAACTAAGAGTTCGCATGCCACAACTAAGGAACCCACCAGCTGCAACTAAGGAGCCCACCTGCCACAACTAAGACCTGGCAGAACCAAATAAATAATAAAAACAAACAAAAAACCATATGGGGTACATAGCACCTTGTAGATATATGTATCTGTTGACTAAATCAGTGAAGGAACACTGGCTAGGAGTCTGGAGTTAGTAAAGCCATGAGGAGAGCTCCAAGTGCCCTAATGAAGAACTCGAACTCCATTCAATAGGCAATGAGAATCCATTAGGATTCCTGAGGAAGAAAGCAATGTGGTCAAACCTGTACTTGTGAAAGAATCATCCTGAAGAAGATGATTAGAATAATATCTTAATTGTTTAAACTTAGATATAACCTGAGTTTGGTATAGTAAGCATACTAGAAATAAGAAGGAAAGGCCACTGTTAGAGACGGATGACTTGACACAAACTGATAAATGGAGTATGGAAGAATGAAAACAACCCTGTCTCCAGAATAACTTGGAAATAAGAAATCTCTTGAAAAGAAAAGGAAAATCAGGCAAAAAACCAAATTCTGGGCAAAAAATTATTTCTGTCCTAAACATGCTGTGCTCAATTTGGTAGGAAGACCCAGATCTTATCTGGATATAAACATCTAGGGGCTCAAAAATACAGGTCTGGAAATCATCAGAAAGGTTATAGATGAGGAGACTCTTTCCAAATAGTATAGAAGGAGGACTGTTAAGACAACACTGAAAATTACCTACGTTTTAGGGGTAGGAAGAAGAAGCATTAAAAAAGACAGTAATAGTCAAAAGTAGGAGGGAGTAGATATTAAAGAAAACAACAGAGATGAATTCAAATACAGTGGTGGTTGCAGAAGTCAGAGGAGATGAGGAATTACAAAAGAAAGGCCTTTGCATGTGGAGATTTAGATCCCTGCATATCAGCAATGAACTAGCTAACTCAGAAGAGTAGTGGTGGGAACAGAGGTCTGACTGTAAGTTAAATGAGTAGGAAAGAGGAAGTGGAAACAATGAAGTTAAAGTACATTTTTTCTCATAAAGAGGAGAAAAGAAAAAATAAATTGAAGGGTTAAAGGGTCAGTTTAAAATACCATTTTAGAATGAGGAGTCTTGGGCAAAATACACATTTCCAGGTTTCTTACTTTCTGGTTTAGAAACTTGAGGTTTAACAAGATTAACCCAACATGCCCAAGGTCACATAGCTTATATCAGTTATTTCAAACTAAAATCTGACTTCTGAGCATTTGTTTTTAACTATTAAACTATACTGCCTATTAACTGAGACAATGGATAGAGTAGGCTTAAGTATGGGACAAGTTAAGGGAAGAAAAGTTGAATTGGATTTCATTGTCTCAACTGTTTCATTACTTTCTAAATCAGTAACACTTGGGCAATGTTACTTATGATAAGTAAACTGAGTTTGTACGGATAACATGTGTAGTACAGGGCTTAATAAATGGTAACTATTTTTTTTTTTTTTTTGCAGTACGCGGGCCTCTCACTGTTGTGGCCTCTCTCGTTGCGGAGCACAGGCTCCGGACGCACAGGCTCTGGACGCGCAGGCTCAGCGGCCACGGCTCATGGGCCCAGCCACTCTGCGGCATGTGGGATCTTCCCGGACGCGGGGCACGAACCCGTGTTCCCTGCATCGGCAGGCGGACTCTCAACCACTGCGCCACCAGGGAAGCCCATGGTAATATTTTGAGGGGAGGAACACTGAGTCTCCCCAACTGTTTCCACAGAGAAGAAATTCAGCCTGGTCTTTCTCTCCACCCATCACTCATATCTCCCTGTAGGAGGAAGGATAAATTTTCTGCTGGTAACCATCCTTTCTTCAGCTCCACCTGACGATAGGAAAGTGCACTTTCATCTGCTCTTGAGCATGCAACAAGGAACCTGCCTTATGTTGTCCCTGGCAGGGCAGATAAATCCACCTAGTTCTGAGGAGTGTTAGCAAGCCATTCTGACCACAGATCTAAGTCACATTATCTAACTGGTTTTATCAACATTAAACATGGCACTTTGATCTCTAGCTGCCTGCCCTTTACATCTGTCTATTAAATGGTTGTTAACTTTGTTGGTAAACAAAAATAATGACACCCCTTAACTACTCCACAAAGAGTATTATTCTATTGCAGATCCATCATTTATATTCAAATACACCTAGAACATAGTCTACATCTGAACAAACAGGTACATTTCTTACCCTGATTATAATCTGTGCCACATCAAAGTCTGAGACATCGTCTAAAATTGGTTGGGTACTTTCTGGTCCATAAACAAGGCAGTTAAATAAGGTTTTAGAAAAGAAACCAGGTGAAGGACCACCATGAACCAAAGAAATGGCAAGCATTTTGCCAGCTTCATAGTAAAGATTCTCTTTCAGAGCTGTAAATACAGATAAAATATATCAAATACACTTCTTTTATTATTATATAACCATCATATGTAATTAATACATATATAATAAATTTTAAAATCCAAGCTTTAGACAAATGTATAATAACCTAATTCATAGAAGGTATAATAATGTATAAAATATAAATTTCAACCAAAATATACAATTTTACAAATTTTTTTCTGAATTCAAAGTAACAATCTATTATAGAAAAATATGTAAATACAGAAAGTCTTTTTATAAAATCACCTATAATCCTACCACCATAATAACCAGTGTACACACTTTGGTGTATTTATAATATGTCTCATATGCATATAAATATATACATAAATAGCTTGACTTCTGTCTTTTTCCACTTACTGTATTATAAATTTTTAAAATATTACTTGAAATTATTCAAATATACAGTTAATGAATGCATTCAAACTAATTTACAGATGTGCTGCAATGTAAACCACCCCCTTATTACTGGCTAGCCCAGTTTCAACTAATGAGACACAATGTTACAGTCAACATCTATTTACACATTCTTGTTTATATATCTTTGATTATTAGGATAGATTCCTACATACAGTATTAGTGGTTCAAAGGATATGAACAATTTTAAGGTTGTTGATATACAAAATGGTACAAATTAACTCTCAACACTATATGCTATCTTACCATATCATCACAATATTTTTCAATGTGTCATTAAAAATGTTTTAGCTACTTCGATAACTCAAAAAGATATTATGTAAATTTTCCTTTATTTTTTCTAAAAATTAAAAGTAATTTATTAATAAGTAACATTAACAATACCTGAAATAATAATAAAATCTCCTCAACAATAACCTTATATACTACATATTAGTAGTCACATCCTACAGATGAAGAAACTGAGATCCAGAGGGGCTATGCAATTAATCTAGGGAAATAAAGCTACTGAAGTAGATGTGTACAAACTGAACTCAGATTTTGTGACTTAAATTCCATGTACTCTCTCCACTGTACCAAAACTGCCATGAATTAATAACATACTGATTACTTGGAGCGTTTTTGTTTTTTTTTAAAGGGAGTGTAGAATTAAACTGTGTGTACTATACATAGTACTAATGATCCTTGGTAGTTTCTCAATTATTTCAATGATACTTCAGGCAATGGTGAGGAAGTTCTAAAGAAAACATAGAAGGAAGTCAAATGGGATGATATGTCTTCTCACTCTCTCTCAAATTCCTATTACAGCAAAAGCGGTTATAAAAGCTCCGAAAAAAAGAATGCTAGAATTAACCAGTGTTTTGAGATGCCTGTTTTAATCACATTAATTCCTTACCAGAAGTAAAGACAGAAAAGTATCATATAAATAATTCTGTTAAATAAATAAAAAAAACTCTTGAAAGCAAAAGTAAAAAGTAAAAGTAAAAAAAGTAAAAAAAAAGTAAAACTCTTGAAAGCAAAAGTAAAAAGCTAAAAATCTGTTATATGTGAACCAAAAAATTATGTTATAAAAATCCTAGGTTGTGAAGAAACATGCCAACTGCAAATTTCAAATATATGAACAAGAAGAGCTCAAAAACTCATTCATCCAATTTGGCCACTCTATTCAAATGAATTAAAATTAAGTACATTTTTCAGAAGTTATACTTAATTATAGAATCACTTTAAGTAGGATTTTGCTATAAAGAAATTAAGGATATTCTAAAATAAAAAATGTTTCACTACAAAATTTATTTTAAAAAACATCACTTCCCCCCTTTTCTGTGATTCTATCATTATTTTAGTAACAAAGTGATTATACATTTTGACAGGTATTGAGTATCAATTCTAACCTGCTATCTCTTTCTTAATACATGGTATATTCAGTATGTACAATAATAAAATAGTTACCTTGAGAATTGAGAGACAAGTTCTTTGACAAGGACCCTTCAAACAATGGTGAGTTCTCAAGTTGCTGCATTAAGAGACTTAGGAATTCTTGCTTTGATCCAGGCTGCTCTTTTCCAAAATGATCATTTTCATTAACATATGCTATTTCAATTGTATATGAAGGATTAAAGTTGTGATTTCTGAATCCATCTAAGGCACTATTCCAGATATTGGCTTTGTTGATAAATAATCTTTTAGCTTTTTTTTTAATTTGGAATCCTAGCTCTATTATTAGAGTTGAAATATCTCTTCTAAATTTGCTGCCTTGCCTATAAAACATGAATTTAAACATAGAGGTAAGTACTCTAAAGTACTTTAGGTGTCACAGCAGTTACACAGCCAAATAAAAAAAGAATAGAAAGAAGTTCTTCCCCAACTCCCACCCAAAAGCAAACAATGGCCGCCAGTGGAACAAAAAAGTTATTTGATAACCTTAGTTCTAAATTCTTGATTCCTTCTACCCAATCTTTTACCAAATTAAAATCATCTAATGTTATACAATTCACTGGATTTAGGTATAAGAGTCAAAAGCTCAAACTCTTACCTCCCTGGACATACTTGCTTAACTGCATCTTTTTTTTTTTTTCTAACATCTTTATTGGAGTATAATTGCTTTACAATGGTGTGTTAGTTTCTGCTTTTAACTGCATCTTATTTCATGTTCACTAGATCATTTAAAGATAGAGCAAATGTAATCTCTGCTCACTGTATGAGAGAACTATATTTTTAAGAGATTACATATTTTAAGCAGAATTCACACTCCTTTAAATAGTACTTTTCAGTTTACACTATTAATTCTCAAAGTGTGGCCCCAGACCAGCAACAGCAGCAGCTGCCGCACCTGGAAACTTGTTAGAAACGCAGCTTCTTAAGCCCCACAGCAGATAAACAGAATCAGAACCTCTGAGCATGAGGCCAGGCAACCAGTGCCCTAACAAGACCTCCAGACAATTATCTGGACTAACTCAATTATTCCCTGCCTCAGTTTCTCCATCTGTAATTGGAATTAATGTACTCAAAATAATCCTGTTAGGGGCAATGTCCAAGGATCCTCTTTCTACATCAAATTAGGGACTGCAGTTTGAAAAATACCCTTCCAAACTACTCTGAGAACAGCTAATACTCTAAATGTATATAGCTACTTCCCGTTCTAATTTTCTCAAAACAGAGTTTTATATTTTTCTCCAATTCAAAATACACACCTCAGCAGGTCTTCACGCTGGGCTCCAGGAGACTGTCTGGGTAATTTAGGTGAAGATTCCTCCAACAAACAATCAGTTATTCCCACATTAGTGCTGGGTAATGTGTGTTTTTTGGCTTTTTGGAAATCGCCTACAGATTTAAAACCCAATGTTAGTATAATAGGAATATAGGTAGAAACTTTTGAATAATATGCATTTAAATAAAAACATCTTTATTCAAAATCACAAAATATTACCTGAATTGTAAAGAATACCTCTACATTCCAAACATTCCCAATTTTGTTCCCATGATTGTAGTGAGGAACAGGCTAGATGTGTTCCGCGAGAACCACAACACTGACAGCGCTTTATTTCCCATTTGCTGAGGACATAAAGAGAAGCAGATTATTTTCATGTGGTATTAACTTAGTCTAATTCCGACCATCAGCACCACTGCACACCTCACTGTCCACCTCACACACACAGCCAACCCTTTTACCCAAGGAAGGAAAATAAATTATCTGCTTTGATACTGCATTACTTTTTCCTAAAGTTGTTTTTCCCCCCCATTTCATTTATTATGTTTGTAACTTCCTCCTTTAAACATTCTCTATCTTAAAATACTAAACTAAATATCAGCATGTACATGCACATATACCCAAAGTATGTCTGATATGGAAGAAGCATTCAGTAAATACATTATCTTACCTAAAATACTATCTTTCCCATTCAAGGTGAGGAATTATTTCCTATAATAAGCTTGCTCAGACACCCCAAGTACTGTGCAGCTCAACAGGATCCAGACTTACTACGTGATCCGCATTCATATTCTCTCTCATCTTTTCCCCTCAATCCCCCACTCCCAATGTTTCCCCACTGTGTTGTGTGACATGTACCAGTCAGCATTCACATTTTCTGTACGGGTGTGGGTTATAGCGTGCAGCCTCCTCTTTGTTTGGTTATGAATACGTCCGTCTGTACAGAAATGGATATACTCCCTGAGTGTGTGGATATGTGGGTGATAAGAGACTTAGCTGCGTAACTTCACCTCTTGTAGGTGTGGGCGAATCTCCCTCTGTGTGGACTTGGGTGTGTAGGGGTATGTCCTCTCTGTGTCTCCCTCTCTTCCCCAGATAGTTCTGCCAACTGATGATGAAGAGGAAGAAAGATGACAGCTAACGAGTGCTTATACACCAGGCCCAGTTCTCACTCTTTACATGTAAAGTTTCAGAAGGTTGGAAAAATTTCAGAAGGTTGGAAAAACCAGTTACCTCCATTTTGAAGAAGAGGAAACCAAAGCATAGAGGGGTAAATTGCTTGCCCAAACAAGTTCACACTGTTAGTAAGTCTCAGAGTGAGGCTTCCAATCCAGTTTACCTGGCTTCAGACCCATGCTCCTAACCACTCCACCATGCTGCCTTTCAGCAAGTTACCTTCCTATCACTAGGATGAGAGGGAGTGAGACTGCAAAGAAAGCATTCAGATAGCAGGATTCTGTGTCCTAGGAGAAAAGGCAAAGTAGTTGCCAGAAAGAAAAGGGAGTTTGGTAGCAAATGATTAGGTGACCAGAGGTATACAAGGAATATGTATATTAAGTTAATCAAAATAGCCTAAAATGAATTTAGAAAATATCATTAATGAATATATTGCTTCTTAAAACTGTAAAGTGCTTTACTGTCTACAAAGCACTTTATATACATTAATTTCATCTCTACCTCAGCACAACCCTTGAGCAGGGTATTATTAGTATTTACAGATGAATAATCAGGGTCACCAGATCAAGTAACTTAGGCAAGAATACACATTACTTGACATCTTCAATGAGACCTCCGCCCTTAATGAATCTTTAGTCTAATGGCAAAGACAAATTTAAATATTGTCAACTCTATTGTAACAAGCACAATGAAGGGAAAATCCAGCCCAGAACAGGGAATCAGGAATAGTAAGAGCTTCTTAGGGGAAACTTTCCAAAGCTTGCAAGACTTCAGCTGAGTCTTCCAAAATAAGTTGTAGCTCACCTAGCCAAATCACTTTCCATAAGAGATAAGGCTCCCAATATTCTGCTCAGCACTTTAAGTTTGTCATATTAATTAAGACTACATAACAGGGATAAAAATTTATCAAAATTTCAACAAAATTAGATTTGTTACTTTTTATCCTGCATCTTAAAAAATAAAGATACTCTTGATTTCTAATACCCCACACAGTATAAACGATTGTTAACATTATAGTTAACGTCTACGGATATTACAAAAGAGTAATCAATAAATTTCAAATGCCAAATCCTTCTTATAGTGATCCAAAACAAACGCTGATAGATTAACCTACTTTCTTAACCTCTAGAACAGTGTCATCCAACAGAAATATAATGTAAATCATATATGTAATTTAAACTTTCCTAGTAACCAGATTTTAAAAGGTAAAAGGAACAGGTGAAATAAATTTGAGTATTTCCAAAATATAGTCATTTTGTTTGGCAGGTAATCAATTTAAAAAATTATTAACAAGATATTTTAAGGTCTTTTTTTCTTACTGTTATGGGCTGAATTCTGTCATGCCCAGAATTCATATGTTGAAGACCTAACACCCAGTACTTCACAAGGTGACTGTAGTTGGAGATAGGGCCTTTAAAGCGATAATTAAGATGAGGCCATATGCGTGGGTCCTAATCCAATATGACTGGTATCCTAATAAGAAAAAAAGATTAAGGCACAGACAGAAGGACACAGCTGGAAGGGAGCCATGTGCAAGCCAAGGAGAGAGGCTTCAAGAGAAATCAAACCTGCCAATGCCTTTATCTTGGACGTCTGGCCTCTAGGTTTCTGAGAAGAAAAATTTCTGTTGTTTAAGCCACCTGGTTTGTGGTATTTTGTTATGGCAGTCCTAGTAAACTAAGATACATATAAATCTTCGGTGTGTATTTTACACTTACGACACCTCTCAATTTGGAATAGCCACATTTCAAGTGCTCAATAGCCACCTGTGGTTACTGGCTACCACAGTAGAGCTCTAGAAAACAGAGCCTCATGAAAACACACCACAAAAGTTCCAATTATGCCAACTGCAATAATTTCTGTAAACAGATATAAATATGCATTTAATAAATATACCTCATCTCAAGTTAAAATTTCTAACATCCTAAGAGCAAAAGTACATTTCACTAAATAGAAAACCTACTTTCTCAAGCTGAAGGTTTAAAAAAGGACACTAGTAGAAATACAAAAGATCATGAGAGATTACTAGAAGCAACTCTATGCCAATAAAACAGACAACCTGGAAGAAATGGACAAATTCTTAGAAATACACAACCTGCCAAGACTAAATCGGGAAGAAATAGAAAATATTAACAGACCAATCACAAGCACTGAAATTGAAACTGTGATTAAAAATCTTCCAACAAACAGAAGCCCAGGACCAGATGGCTTCACAGGCGAATTCTATCAAACATTTAGAGAAGAGCTAACACCTATCCTTCTCAAACTCTTCCAAAATATAGCAGAGGGAGGAACACTCCCAAACTCATTCTATAAGGCCACCATCACCCTGATACCAAAACCAGACGAAGATGTCACTAAGAAAGAAAACTACAGGCCAGTATCACTGATGAACATAGATGCAAAAATCCTCAACAAAATACTAGCAGACAGAATCCAACAGCACATTAAAAGGATCATACACCATGATCAAGTGAGGTTTATTCCAGGAATGCAAGGATTCTTCAATATACGCAAAATAATCAATGTGATAAACCATATTAACAAATTGAAGGAGAAAAACCATATGATCATCTCAATAGATGCAGAGAAAGCTTTCGACAAAATTCAACACCCATTTATGATAAAAACCCTCCAGAAAGTAGGCATAGAGGGAACTTTCCTCAACATAATAAAGGCCATATATGACAAACCCACAGCCAACATTGTCCTCAATGGTGAAAAACTGAAACCATTTCCACTAAGATCAGGAACAAGACAAGGTTGCCCACTCTCACCACTCTTATTCAACATAGTTTTGGAAGTTTTAGCCACAGAAATCAGAGAAGAAAAGGAGAAAAAAGGAATCCAACTCGGAAAAGAAGAAGTAAAGCTGTCACTGTTTGCAGATGACATGATACTATACATAAAGAATCCTACAGATGCTACCAGAAAACTACTAGAGCTAATCAATGAATTTGCTAAAGTAGCAGGATACAAAATCAATGCACAGAAATCTATGGCATTCCTATACACTAATGATGAAAAATCTGAAAGTGAAATAAAAAAAAAAACTCCTATTTACCATTGCAACAAAAAGAATAAAATATCTAGGAATAAACCCCCCTAAGGTGACAAAAGACCTGTATGCAGAAAATTATAAGACCCTGATGAAAGAAATTAAAGATGATACAAATAGATGGAGAGATATACCATGTTCTTGGACTGGAAGAATCAACATTGTGAAAATGACACTACTCCACAATCTACAGATTCAATGCAATCCCTATCAAACTACCACTGGCATTTTTCACAGAACTAGAACAAAAAATTTCACAATTTATATGGAAACACAAAAGACCCCGAATAGCCAAAGCAATCTTGAGAACGGAAAACGGAGCTGGAGGAATCAGGCTCCCTGACTTCAGTCTATACTACAAAGCTACAGTAATCAAGAGAGTATGGTACTGGCACAAAAACAGAAAGATCAATGAACAGGATAGAAAGCCCAGATATAAACCCACGCACATATGGTCACCTTATCTTTGATAAAGGAGGCAGGAATGTACAGTGGAGAAAGGACAGCCTCTTCAATAAGTGGTGCTGGGAAAACTGGACAGGTACATGTAAAAGTACGAGATTAGAACACTCCCTAACACCATACACAAAAATGAGCTCAAAATGGATTGAAGACCTAAATGTAAGGCCAGAAGCTATCAAACTCTTAGAGGAAAACATAGGCAGAACACTCTATGACATAAATCACAGCAAGATCCTTTTTGACCCACCTCCTAAAGAAATGGAAATAAAAATAAACAAATGGGACCTAATGAAACTTCAAAGCTTTTGCACAGCAAAGGAAACCATAAACAAGACCAAAAGACAGCCCTCAGAATGGGAGAAAATATTTGCAAATGAAGCAAGTGACAAACAATTAATCTCCAAAATTTACAAGTAGCTCATGCAGCTCAATAACAAAAAAACAAACAACCCAATCCAAAAATGGGCAGAAGACCTACATAGACATTTCTCCAAAGAAGATATACAGATTGCCAACAAACACATGAAAGAATGCTCAACATCATTAATCACTAGAGAAATGCAAATCAAAACTACAATGAGATATCATCTCACACCAGTCAGAATGGCCATCATCAAAACATCTAGAAACAGGGCTTCCCTGGTGGCACAGTGGTTGAGAGTCCACCTGCCAATGCAGGGGACACGGGTTCGTGCCCCGGTCCGGGAAGATCCCACATGCTGCGGAGCGGCTGGGCCCGTGAGCCATGGCCGCTGAGCCTGCATGTCCCGAGCCTGTGCTCTGCAACAGGAGAGGTCACAACGGTGAGAGGCCCGTGTACCAAAAAACAAAACAAAACAAAACAAAAAACATCTAGAAACAATAAATGCTGGAGAGGGTGTGGAGAAAAGGGAACACTCTTGCACTGCTGGTGGTAATGTGAATTGGTACAGCCACTATGGAGAACAGTATGGAGGTTCCTTAAAAAACTACAAATAGAACTACCATATGACCCAGCAATCCCACTACTGGGCATATACCCTGAGAAAACCATAGTTCAAAAGAAGTCATGTAGCAAAATGTTCATTGCAGCTCTATTTACAATAGCCAGGAGATGGATGCAACCTAAGTGTCCATCATCGGATGAATGTATAAAGAAGATGTGGCACATATATACAATGGAATATTACCCATCCATAAAAAGAAACGAAATTGCGCTATTTGTAATGAGGTGGATAGACCTAGAGTCTGTCATACAGAGTGAAGTAAGTCAGAAAGAGAAAGACAAATACCATATGCTAACACATATATATGGAATCTAAGAAAAAAAGAAAATGTCATGAAGAACCTAGGGGTAAGATGGGAATAAAGACACAGACCTACTAGAGAATGGACTTGAGGATATGGGGAGGTGGAAGGGTAAGCTGTGACAAAGTGAGAGAGTGGCATGGACATATACACACTACCAAACGTAAAATAGCTAGTGGGAAGCTAGATAGCTAGTGGGAAGCAGCCGCATAGCACAGAGAGATCAGCTCAGTGCTTTGTGACCACCTAGAGGGGTGGGATAGGGAGGGTGGGAGAGACGGAGACGCAAGAGGGAAGAGATATGGGAACATATGTATATGTATAACTGATTCACTTTGTTATAAAGCAGAAACTAACACACCATTGTAAAGCAATTATACTCCAATAAAGATGTTAAAGAAAAAAGGACACTAAGCACAACTGAACTTCCCCATATACCTGTCAGGCACATTATAGTCTCGCCCTTCTTTGCAACGACATCTTCGGACATCACAATGCTCATAGTGCTGCAGAAGCTCTTGATAAGCATTTTCCTCTAATTCCCAAGATGCATCTCTGTAAATGAAGCAAGATATAAAATATACTTTGGCCTAAAATGTTACATAAAAGGACTGATAATGAATCTAAAACTATAAACTCTTCACAAACTTAGGAACAAGGATGAAACTTGTTCTTTTTACGATTAATCATTCACTTCAATATATAAATCCCTTAGTGTCATTTTATCCTACAGTTAATTAGTCTCACAGTGAATTTCAAATGCTAAATGAAAAATTAAGTAGAAATTTTCTGAAACTTACATTTTTCCTAATATTTCACTTCCAATTTTTTGAATTTCAAGTTTAGTACCATATTTCTGGATTCCTCACCTTTAAGTATTAAGAAAATTCTTATACATTTTAAACCACATCTTGATTCTCTCAAATAATTTATACATACCATTTTGAAGCCTATTATACTTGTGTATCAATCAATCAATCAATATTGTACACAAGTGAGGTGTACAATTATTAAGAGACTATAAACAACTAATGAGACATTTAAGTCAGGACCTGGTTCTCAAGAACTAGCAATCTGGGGAGGAGGAGGAAAGGTGGCGGGGACGGTTTTACATTTCCCTGTTTGAAATGGCTGCTTGTCCATGAGTAATTAATCAGACATCAATGATTATTTCCATTGTTATTAAATCCTATATTTAAAACATCTTTTCATCAAAAGGCTAAATGTTACTCACTTTTCAGGAATATGAATTCCCATTCTCAACATCTCTTTCTGAAATATATCACTATTATTGCATACTGTGCACCTAAAGAAAAACATTCCTGCATTTATTGCTTGAACCTATAGTGGAAAATAGAAAATATATGATTAATAATTTAACAGGTTATCAGGTTATGAATAAGATAGCTAACAGAACATGTGTGCTACTTTTCACATATATATTATGGAAACTTATTTTTTATGTTTGTGGTTCATAAACTTTGATAAACTAAGTTACCCTAGTGCTAAAACTTGGGGATATTTCTCCCAATGGGAAAAAAAATTAAGCTAATGAATTGACTGTTCTTTACATCTATCACCAATATGTGTTTCTCAACCCTTTGTATCTAATGTCATTTCTGTTCCCAAATATTGTGTTGTCCATCACTCTCTGTGAATAAAACAGTAAACATCTTTAGTTACTCCATCTAGGAAGGATGTTTAAATAAATGTTACATATAAAGCATCGTTGGTTCTGTTTTTAACTCAATCTCTGTAAGTTTTCTTCCTAAGGGGGAGAAGCATAAAACCTATTCTCACTGCTTCAGCAAATAAAAATACAGAAGCAGCAGAAAGAGAGAGAAAGCGTAGCCAATCACCAGTTTAAAAAGCTAGTAGCACACACTCATTTAATAAATATTTAATCCCTACTATATAGGCGCCAAACACTATGCTAGTACCAAAAATAGAAACATAAAATGACTTAGATCCTATTTCAAGGAATTCTTGTGAGTAGGCATATACTATAAAAGTATTATTATTTTTTAATACATTTATTTATTTATGGCTGCGTTGGGTCTTCGCTGCTGCATGCAGGCTTTCTCTAGTTACAGCGAGTGTGGGCTTCTCTTTGTTGCGGAGCATGGGCTCTAGGCGTGCGGGCTTGAGTAGTTGTGGCACATGGGCTTAGTTGCTCCGCAGCATGTGGGATCTTCCCTCTCTTCCATAGATACTTTTTAAAAAATACTTTTAGGACTTCCCTGGTGGCGCAGGGGTTAAGAATCCGCCTGCCAATGCAGGGAACACGGGTTCGAGCCCTGGTCCGGGAAGATCCCACATGCCGCAGAACAACTAAGCCCGTGTGCTACAACTACTGAGCCTGTGCTCTAGAGCCCACGAGTCACAACTACTGAGCCCGTGTGCCACACTACAGAAGCCTGCGTGCCTAGAGCCCATGCTCTGCAACAAGAGAAGCCACCGCAATGAGAAGCCCACGCACTGCAAAGAAGAGTAGCCCCTGCTCACTGCAACCAGAGAAAGCCCATGCGCAGCAATGAAGATCCAACGCAGCCAAAAATAAATACATAAATTTATTTAAAAATAACTAAACAAATAAATAAAAAGTATATACGGAAGAGAAAGGAAGAAGTACTGAAGTTTATGTAAGAGCCTGACAAAAATGTCACAGGGATGGTACGGTCAAAGTTAAGTATGAAAGGAGTAGGGGTGTGCCAGGAAAATAGGACAAAAGACAATACAAGGAGAGGGAATAGCAAAAGAGTACATGTGATTGGGGAAATAATAATAATATACTTAGAAATTACACGCTGATCATACTGAACTAAGTAATTAAAATAGGTAAATTAAAGTTAGTAGTGTGAAGAATTGACAGAGAATAAGGCATGCAGGAGTTAGTGGCCTCCGGCAAAAGTCTAGTTAAAAAAAAAAAGTGTCTGAAGTGAAATCACAAAGGGTTTAAGGTAGAGGGTAGCAACAAAAAAGGATACACCAAAACTATTAAGCAGATCTGACAGACTTGGAGAATGATTTGTGGATGGTGAAGAAAGAAGTGGACAAAGAGGAATCCAGGTTCAAACAACTAGCAGGTAGCACACACACAACATGTGAGAGGGAAGCAACAAGTTAATGAAATCTCTGCTGAACCTAAAGGATCTTTGAGCAATTGTACACAGATACCAAGATCTTACTAAGTATAGGATATGATACAAGAACTGTCTAGCATGGAGAAAAGAAAAACAGCATAGGACATATGAATGATACCAACAAGACCACAGCAATGATGTGAGAAATCCAAACTGAACAAGAATAGTGACAATTCTCTGCATACAGAGTGAAAAGTCAATTTCTTTGATATTAATCTATAGTCTCTCCTCACAAAATCCCAATGTATATAGCATTTGTAGTGGTCACAAATGAAATTTGCTTAACCACATACAATTCTCATCCTACTGCATAGGTTTGTTCTTCCTTCAACTCTTTTATATTAATGGAGTTCAGAGATTAAAAAAAATTATTTGGGTATTATTATAGCTACCTGAACAGGGTAGACTCCATTTACTATTTCAGTTAAGACTTGTATCAGAGTGGAAAAGCCACTGGAGTTCTTTTAAGGAACAATGACTCAAGAATGAGCTCTGTCCTGGTGTGCTCTAACCAAGTAATAATTGCTTGCTTGTTAATATTTATATCACAGACAGGTGTCCATGGAGCCATGACCTTATATCTGCATAAAGTAGACCTACATTTTTGTTAGTAGTACTACTTCTAGTTTTTAATGACAGAATTAGAAACGTGGTATTTTCGGAGTTCACAAAAAGTCCTATGAATACTAGGTCAAATTTGAGAACCTCTCTCTGTTTCATTATTAATGCATAATGAGGCAAATCTTATTTGTCCTGAAAAATAACATACTATTACAAATTATACAAAGTTAACAAGATGATACATTTGGCAGCAATTACATTCAATTCATTCAAATACAAACCCTGAATTAAGATAAATTACCTTTTAAAGATTCTCACATAATGTGAACTTCTTCCTCAATAGGTAAAGATAGCACTTCATGATGTTTATGAACTGCACGCTAGATCCCTTTACAAACACTTCTTTGTAAGAATGAACAGGATTTCTAATATTTACCCAACAAAATAGGCTCCATCCTGCCACTTTTAACTGATAACTAATAATAACTAACTAATACTAAGAATAAGAGTTCAAGGCTCATACAAAAAAAACCAGGAAGTAATCAAGCTTTACTACTTTGACTACTGTTAGTACTTTTAAGATTTTGTTGAAATATAAGAGGATTTACATCTCCTAACTTAAAAAAAAGAACTTTTGTAGTTAATTTGTAATCAATAATAACATTTCATTTTACTAAGCAATAATAAAAGCCAAGCTTTAAAAAACAGTATAAACTTAAGTAAACCCTGTGTCACTTGGCATTCTATCAACTATAACTGTCTAACAATTGGCACTTTCACACATTTATACTATATATTGGACATTATTAATAACTGGGATCTTTTAAAAATTTTAAATTATCTTCTGAATTGAAGAAACTAAATTGTTTAATGTGTGTTTTATGATATTTCATTTACTTGAAAACTTGTCGTCAGGTTTGACATACAAGGTGGCTCTCAAAGAACTAATATTAGTATCAATTCATTAGATAGTAATCAGTTTACTGTCAAAAAGTTTTGATAGTGTTTACTACAGCTAAAAAAAATAGACCTCTTAACATTAAATTAGCTTACAGTTAATTATTTCACATATCTTGTTTTCTAAGCTTAAATATATAAATGAACTTGGGAATTAAAATTTGTGTATTATTCATTGTGAAATACAAACAAAATCCTTAGGTAAAAACAACAAAATTTTAAAAGTGTAAATATACCTTAAAAGGTAGTATCTAAACTTTTATTAAAACATTAATTGTAGGGCTTCTCTGGTGGTGCAGTGGTTGGGAGTCCGCCTGCCAATGCAGGGGACACAGGTTTGTGCCCCGGTCCGGGAGGGTCCCGCGTGCCGCGGAGCGGCTGCGCCCGTGGGCCATTGGCCACTGAGCCTGCGCGTCCGGAGCCTGTTGCTCCGCGGCGGGAGAGGCCACAGCAGTGAGAGGCCCGCGTACCGCAAAAAAAAAAACCAAACAAACATTAATTGTACACTTCAATAGGGTGAATTTTATATGTAAAATTTGATTCAATAAAGCTGTTTTAAAAAGTTACAAGTAGTAAGAGCTAAAATACACATCAATTTTTTCTAATTTAAAATTCAAATTAGCAAGCAACAAATTTTATACCAGAAAAAGCTGACAAAACATCTTACCTGTAAACAGTCTCTATGGAACCAAGCATTCTTACAACAAGGACTTCGTAATATGCTGTAAGTTGGAATAGGCTCAATAAATTCCAAGCAAATGGTGCATGGTAAGGAGTCTCTATAATTATTAGATGTAATTATCTGAACAGGTCGATGGTTCCAACAAAATGACCTAAAAATGTATATTATTTTAAAACATCTAATAAATTATACAGCACAACTAGACTAGCTTTACAATTCATATTTATAAGGGAAAATTCATTTGTCTCTCTCGTAATTAACCTACAACAGACTGGAACAACGGCACTATAAATCAGTCTCATAATCTATAACTAAGGAGAGCTGAATTTTCAAAATGTGAACCTTTTGCTGGTGAGATTTACTTCACAGAATTTCAGTAACTAATATTATGTTGAGAATCCTACGTAATACTGTTAGCAACAGAGTATACACACCATTGTACTCAACCTTGCACAAAATCAAAGGAAGGAACTTAAACTTAAAAATAATATATTAATAATATAACAAGTAAAATGCAAATAATAACTTATTCTTAACCCACTAAATGTATTTCCATTTGTATTTTCTAAACTGCAATTCTCATAGAAAACAATCCATTAAATAGGTCAAGAGCACAAAGACTAAAAGAAATAAAACACTCATGATACCAAATACCAAAATTCATAAAATCTCGATGTTTAGAGCTAAAGTCAAGAAGCAAATATTTTTAGGGGCATCCCAGGGCATAATATTTATTTTTTGGACTCCACCAAATTTACATGCCTTCACTTTACTCAATGAGAAACACATATGTCCCTGTGAAAAAAAAGTAAACTATTAAATCTAAAGAATGACATAAAATCTAGAATTATGTAAGCTGGAAATTTTCACTGAATATGAGTATATTAACAGTTCCATATTACATTCTAGAGCTGAAAGCTAGAGATGAATATTAATCATTAAGCCCATTACAGATATTGCAATTCTCCAGACTCTGCAAATAGAAATGATCATAAAGGAGGGGGAGAGAAATTATATATATATGTACACACACCCACACACACATATCTAAAGTATACATAAAACCTCAATGCAGCTTTGAAAAGAAATTTGACAAAGGAATTATATAATTGGGAGATCCACTTTCCATTTTTCTTTTACATTTTCTTTCATATTCAATAGTTAATTAACTCACGCAAAATTGCCAGTGAACTGGAAAATACATTCTCTCTGAAGTCCGCATGGGAAATGATAACTTCGTTTACATCGGGGTGTGACACATCCAATTGAAGCACCGGTTTTCTTGCAAATACAGCATTTCTAAAAGCAAGTATAAAAATAGGAGTTATAACACGTACAAAACTTGAGTACTATAGATAAGACCGAGGTATAAATGAATATTCTTTGTGGAGAGTCTGAAAATTATTTTCATCATACAACAGCTGTGAAGATAGTATATTAAAGAAATTTCCTGAAAAAACCTGTTCTACCCAGAAACAATCTAAAGGGACTAAAGATTCACTCCCATAACAATTTCTGGTAAAGGAAACACCTCTAACCAGAGAAGCTTCATTTCCTTCGTATCTGCTAAAATATTTTAAACGGAAGGGTTTGTAAACATAATGGTTATACATGAAAGTGTCATTCAAATTTCAATAGAAAACACATAGTTAGGAAATATTTATTAAGGACAACAGCAAAACAATACTAAAAACCAATCTGTAAAATATTGGCTAGGATCACTCTATCCTAACCAAATGAAAAAGTGTTAGATACCCACAGTAGGTTAAGTAGTGATTCCCTCAAAAGATATGTTCAAGTCCTAATTCCTGGTACCTTTGAATGTGACCTTATTTGGAAACAAGATCTTTGTAGATACTTGATTTACAAGTATCTACAAAGCTATCTTTAGTTTACAAGTATCTTGAAAGCTAAAGATTTCAAGATGAGTTCATCTTGGATTTAGAGTGGTCCCTCAATCAAAAGGCTGGTGTCCTTATAAGTAAAAGGAGAGGGAGATTTAAGAGACACACACAGGGGGAGGCCACATGAAGATGGAAGCAGAGATTGGAGTTATGCTGCCACAAACCAAGGAATGCCAAAGGTTGCCAAGCAGGCATCAGAAGTTCGAAGAGAAGCATGGAACAGATTATCCCTCAGAGCTTCCAGAAAGAATCAATCCCTTTAACAGCTTGATTTGGAACGTTCAGTCTCCAGAATTGTGAGAGAATAAATTTCTGTTTCAAGCAACCCAGTTTGTGGTAATCTATTACAGCAGCCCTAGCAAACAAATACAATACCACTGCCACTAACTTAAATATAACGGTGGTATATAAACAGAAAGACTATTAGATGAATCAATCATTAGTACAATACAGAACAGTACCTAAAATATCTTGGAACCCTTGAGATGACAACTATAATGGCCACTGATGGAGAGATTATACTGCTGACCCGTCAAACAACACCAGGTTGTATACTTTGCCAACCTGAGGTTCTCCCTGTAAACTGACGTATGGAATTCTACTGTAAGGTCACAAATACAGACACCTCTTCAGTATCAAGATATTCTCAAAGGTTCACAATATACTCAGAGAGGTTACAGATGTCTTAAGAAAACATTTCCAAACTGCAAGGGGACCTATACAGGTCATGTTTCATGACAAGTTCACTATCACCAGAAGATTGAGAAATTTTGATACTAATACTTCCACATGGCCCTTAGATAAATGCCACTGTTAACCTTTTTCCCAAGGTTTTCCCTTGTACCCTAGAACCTCTATTTTACCGTTAACTCCTCTGCATCTTCAACATCTTTAAAAATAATTGCTTCCATTTCTTTGTCTCAACTAAAAGAAAGGTCTCTGCATGCTTCCCTTATAGAATCTCTTGAATGAAGCTGCTTATTTTTCCAGCCTCCTTAATTTCCAGACTTGGCAAGGAGTGGGAGTGGGATATGGATAGAGGCAGGAAGGAGGACAAGCAGAACATTATTTTAGTTCTGTGTGGCAGACTGTAGGCCACTACTCTATCAGACTTAAAAAGATATGGTCCTTTGAACCTAATGACATCTACTCTCTGCCATCTAATAATTTCCTGGTCAGTTCTCCACCTCCAGACTTTGGCACCTTTCTCTGTATTTTAATTCTTGCTGTCATTCTAAATGACTTCTGCACTGATGGGACAACCTTTCTTTGACTTCCTCAACTAAAATGTGTCAATGCACTTCATCATCACTCCAGTGTAATGAAGAATCCTCTCATCACCCCAAACTGCTCCACCATGGAAATCATCAATTCCATTATCACATTCTCTGAACAGAAACCCCTGTACTTCCAATCTTCTCATTCTCTTAACTCTCATTATTTCTACTCAGGCCACACGGAGACCTACAGTCTGTTCATTGCATAACATAGTAAGCTATCACACAAAAGATTCACAAATTATAACTGAATGAATAAGGAGTTAAGGTTTAGAATATCTATCTTGGAGAACAAAAGGCATGGAACACAAGAACACCATGTCACAGAAGAGCCACAAGAGATGTTGAGATCATAAATTATTAGTCTGTATAGTTGTGTAATTTCCATGTCAATCTTTCATTCCAACCCAACAAATGAGATATAAGAATGAAAGTTAATAGTTGGGTTGCCTCAGGATTGGAGGTCTGAAGAACAGCTGAGTGGAAGTATGGTCATAATTCTGATGGTAAGAGTGGATGAAATGATGGGTAAGTCAGAAGAAGATAAGGAAGTGAAATCAGTATCGTCACATATCTTATCCAGGGTTGGTTTAGCAAAATGTTCTTCTAAAATTTACTGTATTTGACAAAAATAAGCATTGGAACATAAAAACAATATCTTACAGATTTCTAGTAGAGAAAGTGATAGAATAGACTTCCTTAGTATTGACAATATTTATGGTATTAGGTGTAATGAGTAAAATAATTTACTTACCAGTTTCGAAGCCCTAGTCACTTCTTTCCTGATATCTTCTATTAGAAAACCATAAACTCCTTCTTCTTCTTTACCCCTCTGCCAAATTCCACTTGACATCAACTATGAATATATTCTCAATTAGAAAATAAACTCTAAGAAACTAGTTTGGAATAAAAAATATATACCTATAATATTCCAATAAAAAATGGGCATAAAACAATTCAAATTTTAAGTATCTCTTACCTATAATAGTTATTTTTCATGGTCAAAGTAAGAGGCTACTCACATTCTTTGATTTGGAAGACACTGTATATTAACAGTTCATGTAACCAAACTGGTTTCTAAAAAGTATTACAGAAAATAACAGAAAAAGAAAGGAAGAAAAACAACAAAAAACACTTATAATCAAGCTTTAGGGGAAAAAAAGTGGCATATACCTAAAGGCGTATATGTAATAATAAGGAATACTATGGAGATAATTATCAGTGATATTTTAGGTTAACTTTAAATCTCGCTGGATTCTGAATCATAGAAGACATATTTATAGGGAATCTACTGAATTGTAGTTAATGCAAATGAATTTTAAAAAATCTGTTTTAACTTTAATTTAAATATGTTAAAGGAACATGAATCAAGAAAAAGCATGAGACTGTGAATAAGAAATCCTGACTTTGCAAACCAGGCTCTGTGTCCAACTTTCTGAAAGCCTAGGCAAGTAATTTAATGTTTCTGACATTAAACACAAAAATAAAAACAATAGACTAGGTTGTTTCCAAGTCTCTTTCAGCTCTAACATTCCATTACCATTTATAACATTACTATACTTTCGTGTTCACAATGAAACAGAATCTTTTAAGTGTTGAGCCTAGGGTCAGTATGTTTCAGGATTACTATACTCATTAATAAAATAAAGAATATAAGGGAAATTTTGATATGACCAACTTAAGCATATTAAATAACTCCAACATACTTCAGATTTGTGATCAGAGTTTTATTTTAATCAGTATAATATATCCTTAAAAAAACCCAAAAGTGATATATGTTACTTAAGAATTATGAAAAAATAACCCACTGACTAATAAAATAGTTGTCTTAACTCTACTACATAAAAAGTAAAACACACTCTTTAGAAAAATGAAAAGGTTTTCTTTTGTGATGCAGACTATAAGGCTCTAACTTACAAATATGTTTGGAATGTCAACTTCATGGTCCCTTAAATCTTGGTACAAAGTAAGTAGGTTCCTAGACCAGTCTACAAATTTTAGAGAAACACCAAGAATTTATGTTAGATGATTTCTCAAGGAAACATCTAAAGAGTTTTAACATGGATGCTGTTGTGGGTATAAAAATATGTCCACAAATTTGTTGATACTCCTTCCTTAAAGTGGTGGGAACTAATTCCTTCCCCTTAAGTGTGGGCTAGAATTAACGACTCACCTCTAACAGAATAAAGCAAAAGTAACAGTGGTATGCAACTGTAAAAACTAGGTCATATGGTTCCATCTTGGTGTATATCTATCCCTCTGTCTCTCTCTTTTATCACTTCCTCTGGGAGAAGGCAGATGCCATGCTGTGAGCAGCCCTATAGCCCAGGAAGTACGGAACTGAGACCTTCTGCCAACAGTTAGGAGGAACTGAGGCCAAAAGCCACGTGAGTGAGCCATTGGAGATGGATACTCCAGCCCAGTCAAGCTTTCAGATGACTGAACCATGGCTGACATCTCAATTGCATCCTCATGAGAGACCCTGAGCCAGAACCACCCAGCTCACCCAATACCAGATTCCTGTCCTTCAGAAACCATTTGAGAACAGAAATAGTCACAGATGTCGAAAACAATCTTATGGTTACCAAGGGGGAAGTGGGGGGGAGGGAGGGATAAATTGGGAGATTGGGATTGACACATACACACTACTATATATAAAATAGATAATAAGAACCTACCACATAGCACAGAGAACTGTACTCAATAATCTGTAATGACCTATATGGGAAAAGAATCTAAAAAAGAGTGAATGTATGTATTCACTGTATAACTGATTCACTTTGCTGTACAGCAGAAACTAACACAACATTGTAAATCAACTATACTCCAATAAAAATTAATTTAAAAAAAGAAACCATTTGAGACAATAAATGTTGCTTAAGCTGCTAAATTTCAGGATAAATAGTTAAGCAGCAATATATAACTAATACAAGTGCCAAGAAATGCTGCATGTGCTCATGCAACCTTAGCATGCTAAGGCAGTGATGGTGCCACTAATATCTTAAGGCAGATTCAGTGAGGTGAGAAGCTGGTGGAGGGAATGGGGAACAAATGAGAGACTAATTCTCAATATGACATTTTTTCTTTCTTCTGAGTGACACATAAATTAACCTATTTCCTTTTACACAAGTATTTATTACCTTTAGTCAGAACTTTTCTTTCCAGGTTCTCTGTGAAATAAAATACTTTTCTTTTACTTCTTAAACCTTCAAACAAGTCTTTTCTGAGACTTATCACTAGCAACAATGAAAACAAAGTACTAAAATGAACAACTCCCTTAGAGACCTAACCATTTTCTCGTTTTTTCCACTGAGGCCCTAAAGGGTTAGACAAAAATAAGCAGGTAATGATGACAGGTATTTCTACGTACCAAGTAATTTCAGAATCTTAGAATTTGATAAATGAAAAATCTTATTTTCACATATAAGCAAAAGGAGATCCAGAAAAGTTAAATGACTTATCCATTTCTCAGAAACCAGCCATCAGGATCGAATTCTCTTCTTTAGAAGAATATCAGATTGCTAGGATTTAATTAAAAATTATACTCACCAAACAATAGTAATGTACAGTGAGATTCCATTTCTCATTAGTTTTCTTTTCTCCATATTTAATAGGACAGTCATCATTTTTTCGACAGAAAACACAAGCTAACAGTGAAAAAAGTAATAGATATAAAAAAATTTTAAACAAAAACAAAAAAAAACCCTATGGAATTGGTGCTTCTCTCAATTGATGTGTTCAATTCTTTTTGAGAGAGCAAATCACTTTATATTGTTATCAGTAAATTAAAACTTCCAATACGTACTTCTAAAACAATAATTTGACTTTACATTTTTTTCATTAATCTTTAATGATGAATCCCAGCGTGTTGTTTAAATGGCAACTCATTGAAAACAACAGATTAGGAAACTCTGAAACTCCATCTCTCTAAAGCAATAAAACCTGCCAAATGCTGGTTGTGCATTTGGTTATGCTGCCAAAACCATCAGAATCAACTTTTCAGAAAATCTGAAATCTGATTTAAAAACTTAAAATAATCAGAAGAATGCTTCATAAAGAAACAAGCTGCCAAAATTTGATGAGAGATTTGTGGCATTTTAACTTACCTGCCAACCATCCCCCACTCTCCAGCTGGGCAATGGCCTTAGGCCCATGTTCAATGTGTATTGTTCCTTAGGGCCATGTTCCTGGTGTGGATTGTCTAAGAGGAGGTAATATGGACCTTGTCAAAGAAATGTGTGTTCTGACCTGTATGGTGGCTCCCCAAGGGACCGGCTCAGATGCCTGCCCTTGTTTCACCTGCCTCAGAAATTTCTCAGGGCTGGAGTCTGACTGTCAAAAACATTTAAGACAAATATACTAGAGGCAGCAGCTTGAAGCAAAGGATAACACACAGGGTAAGCAGGTCACAGACCAAAAAGGCTAGGAAAGAAGAGTCTGGAAAAGGAAGATACATGGGAAAATAAGGGCTTTGAAAAGCTCCCAAATATACCAGGGAATCTAGAAGGACACCACATGCCCAGGACTGGATGCATACTCAGAAATGACCCTAGAAACTCCAAGCTTTCACCTCTGGCTGATCTTTAGGCTTGTAGACTCATATAGCAAGCCTATATGAAAAAGGAAAGATCCCAAATCAATGACTTTATTTTAACCTTAAAGAACCAGAAAAAGAACAAACTAAACCCAAAACTAGCAGAAGAAAGGAAATAACAGAGATTAGAATAGAGATAAATGACATAGAGAATAGGAAAACAATAGAATAAATATAAACAAAGTTGGTTCTTTGAAAAGGTCAACAAAACTGGCAAACCTTCAGCTAGACAAAGAGAGAAGACTCAAAACTTATTAACAAAGCTACAAAAATCAAAAGTGTGGTAATGACATACAGCTAGACATACAGATCAATGGAAAAGAATCCAGAATGACCATACATCTATGGTCAATTAATTTTGAACAAGTATTCCAAGATCATTCCATGGGTAAAGAATAGACTCTTTAACAAATGGGGCTGGGACAATTGGATAGCCACATGCAAGATAATAAATTAAATCCCTATCTCATACCTTATACAAAAATTAATTCAAAATAGATCAAAGACTTAAACATAAGAGCCGAAACTATAAAACTCTTTCTTAGAAGAAAATGCAGGGGTAAATCTTCAAAACGCTGGTTTAGGAATGGTTTTTCAGATATCACATGACACCAAAAGCAAAAGTAATAATAGATAAATTGGACTTCATCAAAGTTTAAAATTTTTGTGCATCAAAGAACACCATCAACAAAGTGAAAAGATAATCTACAGAATGGTTAAATATACTTGGAAATCATATACCTTTTAAGGGTCTAGTGTCCAGAATATATAAGTATTACAACCCAACAATAAACACACAACTCAATTTTAAAACGGGACAAAGGATCTGAATAAACATTTCTCCAAGGAAGATATAAAATAGCCAATAAGCACATTAAAAGATGCTTAATATCATCAGTCATCAGGGAAATGCAAATCCCACAATGAGATACCACTTCACACCCACTAAGATGGCTACAATAAAAATGTCAGATAATAACAAATGCTGGCAAGGAGCTGGTGAAATCAGAACCCTCATATACTGCTAGCTGAAATGTAAAATGGTACAGCCACTTTGGAAAATAGTCAGCAGTTCCTCAAAAAGTTAAACACGGTTACCATGTGATATAACAATTCCATTCCTGAGTATATGTAATACCAAAAAATTAAAAACAGATGTTCAAATACTTGTACACTAATGTTCACAGTAGCACTGTTCACAATAGCCAAAAAGGAAAACAAATCAAATTTCCATCAATGGATGGCTGAATGGGTAAACAAAATATACCATATCCATACAATGGAGTATCTTTCAGCTATAAAAAGCAATGAAATACCGATACATGCTACAACACGGATGAGCCTAGAAACATTATGCTAAATCTAAGAATACAAGCACAAAAGGTCACATATTATATGATTCCATTTATACAATAGATTGCATTATCCAAAATAGGTAAATCCACAGAGACAGACAAAAAGCAGGCTGGTAGTCTCCACGGGTTGAGCACAGGGGAAATGAGAAGTGATTGCCTAATGGACAGAGTTTTCTTTTGGGGGGATGATAATGTTTTGGAACTAGATAGTGGTAACAGTTGCACAACACTGTGAATGTATGAAGTGCCATCAAATTGTACCCTTCAAAATAGTTAAGATGATGAATTCTATTGATATGTTATATGTATTTTACCACAATAATAAAAAAAATTTTTTTAAGGCAAATTGTAGAGTCAGGGAGATCTGAGTTAAGACTTGGCTCCACACTCTTGCTGTGTAACCTTGAACAAGTCACATAAACACTTTATCGTTCCAGTTCCTCATCTTAAAAATAATACGGGCTTCCCTGGTGGCGCAGTGGTTGAGAGTCCGCCTGCCGATGCAGGGGACACGGGTTCGTGCTCCGGCCTGGGAAGAACCCACATGCCGCGGAGCGGCTGGGCCCGTGAGCCATGGCCACTGAGCCTGCGCGTCCAGAGCCTGTGCTCCGCAATGGGAGAGGCCACAACAGTGAGAGGCCCACGTACCGCAAAAAAAAAAAATGACAACAGCAGCACCTACCTCAAACTATGCCTTAATGAGGATTAAATGAGAGAGTATACAGCAATATAATTAAAAGGGTATGGCACACAGATAGAACTGAATGTTAGTACTATAATTACCAATCCTTTCTATCTTATGATATTTACCTGTTCAGCAAATTTCTAATACCATACTAATAAAACAATAAGAAAATCACTAGCTGCAAAGACTCTGAGCATCTCAAGGCAGCAAACCAATAAAAGATGAAATGAACGTGAATCTAAGTTACTGCGTGGAGCAGAAACTCCCTATCTGTCCAATCTCCCCTAACCAATCCACGTTAAACTGTAACTTGACCAAGTAATAAACGTTTACTGTATTAACCATTAAAACTTCAGGGTTTACCTATTGCAGCAGCTAATCATATTTACCTTAACTAATACATGTAATCAAGAATGGATGTTATGTGTTGAAAATATACTGTATCTGTTAATAGGCTACTCAGAAAATAGACTGCAGGACTGGAAAGAACAGCGTGAGCTAATACTTAGTATTGTGAAACATCCCCCCATATTTGTCCTCCCTCACTCCAGCTTAACAAGCAGTAACTGAAAGGCCCTTCCCTCAATCTTTTAAAAGGTTTCGGATCCCCTTCCTCCCCCATACAGAGTACCTGACCACATCAATTGCAGCAAATTGCCATTTGTTTATTGGACCTCTTACACCAGCAGCTCCTGCCTTAACTTCTTCATCCCCAGTGCCTATACTTTCAGCTGTAAGTGTGCATGCAGCTATCAAGAGGAAGAGGAATACAAGGAATTAGCTGAGATTATGTAAGAGGAGTCCTTAAGGTGAATGCTGGATGGAGCTGCATCTGCTATATGCTGTGGACCTGTGCTTTCCATCTGTTCTCCTCCTCCCTTTGCCCAGTACTGAGACCCTTGGACACAGAACAGACTAGGTTTCAGGCATGCATTTTTATAAGTAGGTTACCTTTTATTTATTTATTTATTTATTTATTTTATTTGTACTTTATTTATTTCTTTTATTTGTACTTTGCTGTTGTTTAATTTTAATGTTTAAAATTCAGTAAAATTGTTCTGACTTCATTATATTTATTAAGACCATCTTCTATTATACTCCAGCAAATGATACTGGTTATGTTACAATAATAAAATGAACATATTCATGTAAGTAAAAAACTGAGTCAATCTTGAGAAAAATATTAAGTAAATAACAGTAATAGGTAGTATTTCCATTTGGCAAATATGTGAAGGTAGTCCATGAATTACTAAGTTTCAGAACTATTAGCACAGTTGATAGAAGTCTGTAGGTAAAAGCAGGAAAGCAAAGTAGAGGAGGTTTAAGAGCACAAATTTCCATATCCAACATGATATGGAGTTATCAGATACTCTATAAGTGAGAGTCAAGATACAGAGTTTTAACTGTAATACTTTGAGAGGGAATCAAAAAATAAATTTTATAAAGGGTAGATCAGGGAGAAGTAGTGGCAAAGGAGTATAAAGTAACAATTTAAAATTTCCATCTTCCATAGTAGCTAATCAATATGTACTGTTTATAACTAATAAATGAAAACAACTAAAAGCAAAGGTCTACATCTGTTTGAGAAGACTGCTGTGAGCGCTAACAGGCAAGTTTTCCTTTTCATGTTAAACTTTCATATGTTGTTTAAACTGTTCTCATCTGCATTTTATCTTTTGTAAGAAGAAAAAAATCACACAAAAAGGTAAAAAAATCATATTTATTAAATAAGTAATACTGTTTTATTCAGATACAAACCATACTTGATAAATACACAGAGAATACAAATAATATTCGGCAAATTATCCTTTTCTAGCAGATTTTTGTTGAAATGAATACACACAACATTTTATTTTAGTATACAGAAACATGAACTAAGAATATCAGGAAATTCATTCCTATTGTTTGAGTACCAGTCTAAAAAGATTTATTGTAATAAAAAAGCAAGAGTAAAATATCTTAACATTTTAAAATAAATTTGAAAATATTTTAAATATGGTTACTTACTGGGATTCTGTGAGCCTCCAGTTTTACTTTCATTCATTTTACTAGGAAAAATAAGAATATACAATCAGCCATTTTAATTTTAAAATTCTCAAATTATCCATTTTAATTAGATTTAGGCAGTGTATGATTACAAATACGTTGCATCATTTCTTACTCTAGTACTTAATTTCCTCACCTTTCCAAATCTAAGACCAGTAATTCTCAACAAGGGTGGTAAATTCTGGGGACAGTGTTGAAATTGGAGGGAATGTTTTTTAGTTATCAAAAAGATTAAGATGACTACTGGCATTTATATTGGAAAGGAGCCAGGACTGCAGGACATACCAGGAACAGAGACCTACACTTTCTAATTTCTAGCAGTTTCACAAATCCATTGAAGAAAATTCCATAAACACACGATAACAGTCCTTCACCTAGAGTAAACATAAACATTTTAACTTATAAATAATATTTAGTTAGTATCCCAACAACACAGATTTGTATTTGAGATCCAATCTCTCCAGCTTCTAATTTCTTACCCCTCTCTCCTGTGCGGATGAATTGCAACTACTGCTTACTTTTAAGTTTACTGTAATTCAGAATAATGATTGAGTTCCAAAATATAGGTAACTTACACGGTTATAGACTAATTTTGCTTTATAAGGAAATCACAATTTCTATGGGGCTCTGTCTTCTCCTCCTCTTTCCCTTCAAACTATCGATACAAGGACCCAAGGCATCTCTCTTGGTTGCACAGTGAAATGAAGTTCTGTCTAGATCTTTATAATATATGTATAGACACCTATGCTATTTAAAGAAAGGTACCTGAAGTTTCTTACTTACTAGCCTCAGAACTCCGTACTACACAAGTGCTTTCTCATCTTTACAACAGAAGAGAATAAAAGTGAACATCAATCTCGCATGTCACAAAAAAAGTAACATAGGAATATATAAAGTACCGTGCTGAAAAGGCTCCAAATATCACCGGCTACAGGATGATCATACGAACGCTCTCCAGTGCTATCGAAACATGAACGGAAAAGGTTTTTCCTATTTGTACCAATCTAATAAGTATTCTATATAGTTTTGCAAAGTGTACTAATATACAGTATTCCACATAGACCAATGGAACAAAAATAAAGAGCCTAGAAACAGACCCAGACTTTTCCAGTCACTTGATTTTTAACAAAGGTACCAAAGCAATTCAGTGAGAAAAAGAAAAGTCTTTTCAACAAATGATGCTGGAAAAAATGGATCTCCAAATGGAAAACAAATGACCTTGAGATTCACACTTTACACCATAAATAAAAATTAATTTCAAGTGAATCACAGACCTTACTGCAAAAGCTAAAACTATAAAGGTTTTAAAAGAAAAAGTAATGCATTATACTTCATCAAAACTAAAAGCTTCCACTCATCAAAAGATACCATATAAATAAGGAAACACAAGCTTTAAATGATACATTACACAAGATGGACTTAATTGATATTTATAGGGCATTCCATCCAAAAACAACAGAATACACATTTTTCTCAAGTGCTCATGGAACATTCTCCAGGACAGATCATATCTTGGGTCACAAGTCAAGCCTTGGTAAATTTAAGAAAATTGAAATTGTTTCAAGTATCTTTTCTGACCACAACACTATGAGACTAGATATCAATTACAGGAAAAGATCTGTAAAAAATACAAACACATGGAGGCTAAACAATACACTACTTAATAATGAAGTGATCACTGAAGAAATCAAAGAGGAAATCAAAAAATACCTAGAAACAAATGACAATGGAGACACGACGACCCAAAATCTATGGGATGCAGGAAAAGCAGTTCTAATAGGGAAGTTTATAGCAATACAATCCTATCTTAAGAAACAGGAAACAACTCGAATAAACAACCTCACCTTGCACCTAAAGCAATTAGAGAAAGAAGAACAAAAAAACCCCAAAGTTAGCAGAAGGAAAGAAATCATAAAAATCAGATCAGAAATAAATGAAAAAGAAATGAAGGAAACGATAGCAAAGATCAATAAAACTAAAATCTGGTTCTTTGAGAAGATAAACAAAATTGATAAACCATTAGCCAGACTCATCAAGAAAAAGAGTGAGAAGACTCAAGTCAATAGAATTAGAAATGAAAAAGGAGAAGTAACAACTGACACTGCAGAAATACGAAAGATCCTGAGAGATTACTACAAGCAACTCTATGCCAATAAAATGGACAACCTGGAAGAAATGGACAAATTCTTAGAAATGCACAACCTGCCAAGACTGAATCAGGAAGAAATAGAATATATGAACAGACCAATCAAAAGTACTGAAATTGAAACTGTGATTAAAAATCTTCCAACAAACAAAAGCCCAGGACCAGATGGCTTCACAGGCGAATTCTATCAAACATTTAGAGAAGAGCTAACACCTATCCTTCTCAAACTCTTCCAAAATATAGCAGAGGGAGGAACACTCCCAAACTCATTCTACGAGGCCACCATCACCCTGATACCAAAACCAGACAAAGATGTCACTAAGAAAGAAAACTACAGGCCAATATCACTGATGAACATAGATGCAAAAATCTTCAACAAAATACTAGCAGACAGAATCCAACAGCACATTAAAAGGATCATACACCATGATCAAGTGGGGTTTATTCCAGGAATGCAAGGATTCTTCAATATACACAAAATAATCAATGTGATACACCATATTAACAAATTGAAGGAGAAAAACCATATGATCATCTCAATAGATGCAGAGAAAGCTTTCGACAAAATTCAACACCCATTTATGATAAAAACCCTCCAGAAAGTAGGCATAGAGGGAACTTTCCTCAACATAATAAAGGCCATATATGACAAAACCCACAGCCAACATCGTCCTCAATGGTGAAAAACTGAAACCATTTCCACTAAGATCAGGAACAAGAGTTTGCCCACTCTCACCACTCTTATTCAACATAGTTTTGGAAGTTTTAGCCACAGCAATCAGAGAAGAAGAGGAAATAAAAGGAATCCAAATCGGAAAAGAAGAAGTAAAGCTGTCACTGTTTGCAGATGACATGATACTATACAGAGAGAATCCTAAAGATGCTACCAGAAAACTACTAGAGCTAATCAATGAATTTGGTAAAGTAGCAGGATACAAAATTCATGCACAGAAATCTCTGGCATTCCTATACACTAATGATGAAAAATCTGAATGTGAAATCAAGAAAAAACTCCTATTTACCATTACAACAAAAAGAATAAAATATCTAGGAATAAACCCCACTAAGGTGACAAAAGACCTGTATGCGGAAAATTATAAGACCCTGATGAAAGAAATTAAAGATGATACAAATAGATGGAGAGATATACCATGTTCTTGGACTGGAAGAATCAACATTGCAAAAATGACACTACTACCCAAAGCAATCTATAGATTCAATGCAATCCCTGTCAAACTACCACTGGCATTTTTCACAGAACTAGAACAAAAAATTTCACAATTTGTATGGAAACACAAAAGACCCCGAACAGCCAAAGCAATCTTGAGAACGAAAAACGGAGCTGGAGGAATCAGGCTCCCTGACTTCAGACTATACTACAAAGCTACAGTAATCAAGACAGTATGGTACAGGCACAAAAACAGAAAGATAGATCTATGGAACAGGATAGAAAGCCCAGATATAAACCCACGCACATGTGGTCACCTTATCTTTGATAAAGGAGGCAGGAATGTACAGTGGAGAAAGGACAGCCTCTTCAATAAGTGGTGCTGGGAAAACTGGACAGGTACATGTAAAAGTACGAGATTAGAACACTCCCTAACACCATACACAAAAATAAGCTCAAAATGGATTAAAGACCTAAATGTAAGGCCAGAAACTATCAAACTCTTAGAGGAAAACATAGGCAGAACACTCTATGACATAAATCACAGCAAGATCCTTTCTGACCCACCTCCTAGAGTAATGGAAATAAAAACAAAAATAAACAAATGGGACCTAATGAAACTTCAAAGCTTTTGCACAGCAAAGGAAACCATAAACAAGACCAAAAGACAGCCCTCAGAATGGGAGAAAATATTTGCAAATGAAGCAACTGACAAAGGATTAATCTCCAAAATTTACAAGCAGCTCACGCCGCTCAATAACAAAAAAACAAACAACCCAATCCAAAAATGGGCAGAAGACCTACATAGACATTTCTCCAAAGAAGATATACAGACTGCCAACAAACACATGAAAGAATGCTCAACTTCATTAATCATTAGAGAAATGCAAATCAAAATTACAATGAGATATCATCTCACACCAGTCAGAATGGCCATCATCAAAAAATCTAGAAACAATAGATGCTGGAGAGGGTGTGGAGAAAAGGGAACCCTCTTGCACTGCTGATGGGAATGTAAATTGATACAGCCACTGTGGAGAACAGTATGGAGGTTCCTTAAAAAACTACAAAGAGAATTACCATATGACCCAGCAATCCCACTACTGGGCATATACCCTGAGAAAACCATAATTCAAAAAGAGTCATGTACCAAAATGTTCATTGCAGCTCTATTTACAATTGCCCGGAGATGGAAACAACCTAAGTGTCCATTATCGGATGAATGTTGAAGAAGATGTGGCACATATATACAATGGAATATTACTCAGCCATAAAAAGAAACGAAATTGAGCTATTTGTAATGAGGTGGATAGACCTAGAGTCTGTCATACAGAGTGAAGTAAGTCAGAAAGAGAAAGACAAATACCGTATGCTAACACATATATATGGAATTTAAGGAAAAAAATATGTCATGAAGAACCTAGGGGTAAGACAGGAATAAAGACACAGACCTACTAAAGAATGGACTTGAGGATATGGAGAGGGATAAGGGTAAGCTGTGACAAAGCAAGAGAGAGGCATGGACATATATACACCACCAAACGTAAGGTAGATAGCTAGTGGGATGCAGCCTCATAGCACAGGGAGATAAGCTCCGAGCTTTGTGACCGCCAGGATGGGTGGGATAGGGAGGGTGGGAGGGAGGGAGACGCAAGAGGGAAGAGATATGGGAACATATGTATATGTATAACTGATTTACTTTGTTATAAAGCAGAAACTAACACACCATTGTAATGCAATTATACTCCAATAAACATGTAAAAAAAAAAAAAAGTGAATTATGTATGCCACACACTGGGAGAAAATATTTGTAAAAGATGTGTCTGACAAAGACTTATACCCAGAATACATAAAGAACTTTTACAATAATATAAAGGAAACATTTAAAGAAATGGGCAAAAGACATGAACAGACACTTCATAAATGAAGATATACAAATGGCCAATAAACAAATGAAAAGATGTTCAACATCATTAGTAATTAGGATGATAAAAATGAAAGACTATGAAAGACTATTTTATACCTATAATAATGGCTAAGATTAAAAAGACTATCAACACGAAACATTGGACAGGATATGAAGCAACCGGGGAACTCTCATTAACTGTTGATGTGAATAATCAACAATAATCAAAATGGAATAATCATTTTGAAAAGTTTTAGTAGTTTCATAGAAGTTAAACATATATGCCCATGAACCTAGCCTTTGATGTAGGAATTTCACACCCAGGTATACATCCAAGAAAAATTAAAAAATATATAGACAAAAAACTTTATACAAAAAAGTTCATAGTAGCCACCTTCATGATACTCCAAAACTGGAAGCCTAGAAGTCCATCAACAGGAAAATGGATAAACAAACTGAAGTATATTAATAAAATACAATACTACTTAGCAATGAAAAGGTAACAAGTGCTGCAAGATGCAACAAAACAGATGAATCTTATAAATATGCTAAGTGAAAGAAACTGTACACTCTTCTTATCCACATCATTCCATTCATATGAAGTTCTAGGATAGGCAAAACTAATCTATCATGAAAAATATTAGAACAGTGCTTGTCTCTCAAGTGGGAAGAAGACTGGAAATGACTTAAGTAAACTTTCTGAAATATCCTACTTTTGCTAAGAGGATGTAAGTAAGCAACTTTGATAGAGAGAAGAAATCTCGGTTTCTAACGGAGGTACAGAACTACAGATAAGAGCTTTCTGAACACAACATTCCTCTTCCTTTTGTAGTTTTCAAGGAAACACCCTAGGCCCACTTCGTAGCTCAGATCTGATGTTGCCTCTTTCACACACAGCCTTGGCTTCGCTTTGACCCCATTAAAACACTACTTCATTTAAATTTCACATCAATGCCACCCTTCTCCAACATGTTATAAGAAATCTATTTTACCCTTTGCTCGGTGCGAAGCCTTGTGGTTCCTCGGGTCAGGGACCTCTCTCACTGCAATGAGTCAACAAACCTAACTTTATCAGATTACAGATTTATCCCCGGTGGTTTTAGGCTGACTAGGCTAGGAGAGGTGAAAGAATACGGCAAATGTCACAAAACATAAATAATCGGTGAACCTGTTTAAAGGGTATATAGGAGTTCCTTTCACTATTCATATAACTTTTTTCTAAGTTTAAGATTATATCAAATTAGGGACTTCCCTGGTGGCGCAGTGGTTGGGAGTCCCCCTGCCAGTGCAGGGGACTCGGGTTCAGGCCCTAGTCTGGAAGGATCCCACATGCCACGGAGCGGCTGGGCCCATGTGCTACAGCTGCTCAGCCTGCGCTCTGGAGCCCGCGAGCCATAGCTGCTGGGCCTGCGTGCTGCAACTGCTGAAGCCCATGCGCCTGGAGCCTGTGCTCCACAGTGGAGGAGGCCACCACAGTGAGAAGCCCACGCACCGCAACAAAAACCCAATGCAGCCGAAAATATAAATGAATTAATTTTTTTAAAAAAGATTACATCAAATTAAAAGTTACCCTTGAGGGCTTCCCTGGTAGTGTAGTGGTTAGGAGTCCACCTGCCAATGCAGGGGACGCGGGTTCAAGCCCTGGTCTGGGAAGATCCCACATACCCTGGAGCAACTAAGCCCGTGCACCACAACTACTGAGTCTGGGCTCTAGAGCCCGAGAGCCACAACTACGGAGCCCACGCGCCTAGAGCCCGTACTCCGCAACAAGAGAAGCCACCGCAATGAGAAGCCCGCACACCACAATGAAGAGTAGCCCCCGCTCTCCACAACTAGAGAAAGCCTGTGCACAGCAACAAAGACCCATAGCAGCCAAAAATAAATTAATTAAATTAATTAATTAAAAGAAAAAAAAAGTTATCCCCGAATCAGATAATGTTCTAAAGATATTACAAAATTCATATTTTTGACTGGTTCACATCAGCTTTCTTACTAATCCACAGCATCTGAAATAAAACTTTTGTTGCTAAATCCTGGTGATGAATTTCTTTATTTCAATCAACAGTCTCCAAAATAAAACTTCAGGAAAAAAAAATTCACATATTTTTAGTTGGATTTTATCATTTTTTTTCTTTCCAGTACATGAATTTTAAGACTTCCTAAGTGGAAGAAGGAAAACAATGCTAGGTAAGTATATATCTCAATAACAGCCCAAGTCTTAACAACAGTCTTGGTCTTAGAAATAATATCAAAGCATTCCCCTCTTCCTTGAGAAATCATTAATAATTTAATGAAGAAAGCTCCAGGAAGCCACTATCAAGAGGTATTCTGAGTCTCTTGCACTGCTTACCTCCACTTGGTCAGTGACACTCAGTTTGATACTCCTCCCCCTTCAAAAGGTGGAGCCTGATTTCCTTCTCCTTGACTGTGGCTGTGCTTAGTAACTTCCACCAAAAAGCCTGGCAGAAATGACAAAGTGTAACTAGGTCATAAAAGGCATTATAACTTCCTCCTTGCTCTCTGTCATGATCACCTGCATTGGTGGAAGCTGGCTGCCACGTCATTAATGCTTTCTTTTAAGGTTCTCCTTGGAGATGTCTACTTGGCAAAGAACTGAGGCATTTACCCATGTCACACGAGTGAGCCGTTTTAGAAGTAAATTGTCCAACCCCACTCAGGCCTTCATAAGACTGCAGCCTGGCTGACAGCCTGAGAGCAACTTCATGGGACACCACAAGGCTAAGCTGCTCCCGAATTTCTGACCCACAGAAACTGTCAGATAATAAATGTCTGTTGTTTTAAGGCACCAAGTTTTGGAGTGATTTGTTACACAGCAATAGATAACTAACACAATAAAGTAAGCCAAACTCCCTCTCATTCTAGCTGGGTGGCTGTTCTAACAGTTTTTTTGGTAGGATCCTTAGGATTTTCAATAAATAAGGTCATGTCATCTGCAAACAGACATTTTTACTTCCTCTTTTCCGACATGGATGCCTTTTTCTTGCCTGGCTGCCCTGGCTAGGACTTCCAGTACTATACTGAATAGGAGTGGAGAGAGTGGGTACCCTATCTTGTTCCTGATCTTGCAGGAAAAGTTTTCAACCTTTTACTGTTGAGTATGATGTTAGCTGTGGGCTTGTCATGTACAGCCCTTATAATGTTGAGGTACATCCCTTCTATACCCAATTTGTTGAGAATTTTTATCATGAAGGGATGTTAAATTTTGTTAAACGTTTTTCCTGCACCTTTTGAGATGAATTTGATTTTTATTTCTCCTTCCATTAGTGTGCACACAGGGATAAATCCTGGTTGATCATGATGTATGATCCTTCTAATGTGCTGCTGAATTTAGTTTGCTAGTGTTTTGCTGAGAATTTCTGCATCTATACTCATCAGGGATATTGGCCTATAGTTTTCTTTTCTTGTAGTGACTTTAGCTGGCTTTGGTATCAGGGTAATGTTGGCCTCAAAAAATGAGCTTGGGAGTTGAACATACACTTCAGAAAAGAAATAGGACATGGCCAACAAGCAAATGAAAGAAGGAACACTGAAAAATTCTCAAAAATGTAGGGATTAAAAAAAAAATGTAGGGATTAAACAACACAATCTTAAACAAGAAAAAGAGGGAAGAAAAAACCACAGGGAAATTAGAAAATACTTAGAGACCAATGAAAATGAGAACATAACATACTAAAAATCTATAGTATACAGCGAAAAGTGATCAGAGGGAAATTTATATCTGTAATGTAGACACTGAAATAGAAGATCCCAAATCAATAACTTAACTTTATACCTCAAGGAGCTAGAAAAAGAAGAGCAAACTAAAACCAAACCTAGTAGAAGGAAGGAATTCATAAAGATTAGAGTGGAGATAAATGTAAAGAAAAGAAAAACAAGAGAGTAAAATCAAAAGTTGGTTCCTTAAAAAGATGAACTAAATTGACAAACCTTTAGCTAGACTAGTCATTTGACAAAATCCAACACTCTTTCATGATAAAAAATACTCATCAATCTAGGAATAGAAGGCAACTTCCTCAGCATGATAAAGAGCATCTTTGAAAAACCCAGCTAACATCAAACTCAATGGTGAAAAACTGAAAACTTTCCACATAAGATCCAAAGCAAAACAATGATGTTCACTCTCACCATATCTATTCAACATTGTACTTGAAGTTCTAGCCAGAACAATTAGGCAAGAAAAGAAATAAAAGGCATCCAAACTTAAAGCAAGAAGCAGCTCTTCTTGCAGAAGCCATGATCTTATATGCAGGAAATCCTAATGAATTCATAAAACACTGTGAGTTAATAAACAAATTCAGCAAAGTGGCAGGATGCAAGGTCAACACACAAAAAATCAGACAAATTTCTACACGATAGCAAAGAACAATCCATAAAGAAAATTAAGAAATCCATTTCGTTTACAATACCATCAAAAAGAATGAACTACTTAGGAATAGATGTAACAAAGAGGTGCAAGAATTTGTACACTGAAAGCCATTAAATATTGCAAAAAGAAATTAAAGAACCCAAATAAATGGAAAGAACTCTGTTCATGGTTGAAAGACTTAATATTGTTAAGATGGCCATACTCCCCAAAGCAATCTACAGATTCAATGTAATCCTTATCAAAATCCAATGGCCATTTTTGTAGAAATGGAAAACCTGATCCTAAAGTTCATAAGAAATTACAAGAGACCTTGAATAGTCAAAACAATGTAAGAAGAAAAAGTTGAATGAATCATACTTCCCAATTTGAAAACTTACTACAAAACTACAGTAATTTAAAAAAGGTGGGATGGGACTGGCATAAGGAAAAACATAGAGAAAAAGTTAAGAGTCAAGAAATAAACACATACATATACGATCAATCAATTTTCAACAAGGATGTCAAAACCATTCAATGGAGAAAGAAGAGTCTCCTCAACAAATGGTGCTGTGACAAGTGGGCAGCCTCATGTAAAGGAATAAAGTTGGACCTCTACCTCACACTAGATACAAAAATTAACTCAAAATGGATCCAAGATTTAGTATGTAAGAGTCAAAACTATAAAAATCTTAAAAGAAAACATAGTATTATGTAAATCTTCATGACCCTGGATTTGGCAACAGTTCCTTATGTATGACACCAAAATCATAGCAGCAAATAAATAAATAAGCTGGACTACGTAATCAAGACAGTGAAAACACAATCCCCAAAATGGAAGAAAATATTTGAAAATCATATACTTGATAAGGATCTAATATCCAGAATATGTAAGAAACTATTAGAATTCAACAACAAAAAGACAAATAACAGAACTTAAAAATAGGGAAAGGATCTGAATAGACATTTCTCCAAAGAAAATATTTAAATGGTCAACAAGCACATGAAAAAATGCTCAACATCATTACTCCTGAGGGATATGCAAATGAAAACAACAATGAGAATACCACTTGATGCCTGCTAAGGTGATGATAATTTTTTAAAAAAAGGAAAATAAGCACTGCAAAGGATATGGAGAAATTGGAACCCTCATACATTGCTAATGGGAATGTAAAATGGTACAGCTACTATGGACCAACAGTTTGGCAGTTGCTCAACACATCAGAGAGTTGCCACATCACCCAACAATCACACTAAGTACAGGTATTCCCCACTTGTCGAAAGTTCCCTTTATGCCACTTCACTTTTACAAAAGGCCTATGTTAATACCTGTTTTTGCTAACCAAAGAAATCAAAAAAAAGATTTTCACCTTTATAAAAAAAGATAATTACTTCTTCACTCTATGCCATTTCAGCCTACAAAAGGTTCCACAGGAATGTTCTACTTTCAGATGGCTGCGGAAACCTGTACTTACTGAAAAGATTTGAAAACAGGTATTCAAACAAAAACTTGTACAAAGATGTTCATAACAGCATATTCACAATAGTTAAAAAACTGATACAACTCATCTGTCAACTGATTAACAGATATACAAAATGTGGTATATCCATACAATAGAATATTATTCTGCTATTAAAAAATATGTAGTACTGATTTATGCAACAACATGGATGAACCTAAAAACATACTAAGTAAAAGAAGCCAGAAACAAAGGTCAGATATTTTATAATCACACTTATATGAAATATCTAGAATAGGTAAATCCATAGAGACATAAAGCAGATTTGTGGTTTCTAGGGATGGCGAAATGGGAAATGCGAAGTGACTGCCTAATGGGTATGAGTTTTCCTTTTGGGGTGATGAAAATGTTTTGGAACTAGATAGAGGTGATGGTTGCCCAACACTGTGAATGTACTAAATGGCACTGAATTGTATACTTCAAAATGGTTAATTTTATGAATGTGAATTTTATTACAATAAAAAAGTTAAATGGACATCTACCATATGATGCAACCAAGAGAAATAAAGGCATATGTTCACTGTACACAAATGTCCATAGCTGCTTTACCTGTAATAGCCAAAAACATAAACAACCTAAATGCCCATCAACAGACAACTGATAAAACAAATTGTGAAATATTCATATAATGAAATACAATTACTAAAACCCACTGAACTATATACTCTTAAAATGGGTTAATTTTATTCTATACTATTATATTACCAGACAGATGTTTAAAAGTTAACAACCACCATTAAAAAATAAAAATATTTATTTAAATTAAAAGGAAAAGCACCAGGTAAGAAGCTTGTAAGTCACCCCTCCATTCTAACAGCAAGAGCTGAAAAGACTGAAAAACCAACAACACTTCTTGGATCGGTAAGAAGGGAGGACACAGCAAGCCACTGCCTCCAAGACTGAAGAGAAAGGTGAATACAGGGAGTCACAGCTTACCTGAGCAGTTACCAGCTGAAACTGCTGTTGGATCCAGCACTGCAGTGGGAAAACCTGAACTATAATTGACTAATTGATTGCTGGAGGCTCAGTGTGGAAAACTTTGAGAATTAAAAACTCAAGGGGCATCCAATCATGGAGCCTCTCACAATACTGTGAGATTTATCACCAGGAACTCGAGGGTCCACAGTAAATATCAGAGAAAAATCCCCTTGTGATTTTGGCAAGGGGAGGGGAAAAGGTGCCATTTTGAAATACATCAAAGCACTCTGTTCTTCTTAATAAGGCCTGCCCTCAAGAGAAACTAGTTAACCAGAGCCTAAGCTGCTGGGGTATTATCAGAGCCTAAATGACCCAGGAAAAGGAAACACCCAACTCCAGCATAATGTAGCCATCCCACATAAGAGGGGAGAAAAAAGCTGAGATACTTGTAAACTTCAAAGTCCAGAGGCATAGGCTCACAAAAAGACTGAGACTTAAATCACAGGACTATAAAACACTTCCCCTTCTTCCACACCTTACCAACATGGTACTAATGGCTTATTTACAACAATTCCTTTTACTCAGTACCTCATGTCTGGCTATCAAGAAAAAACCTACAAGACATATCAAAGAGCAAAAAGCACAATTTGAAAAGGCAGAGCAAACATCAGAACCAAACATGGCAGGGATGTTGGATTTATCAGAACAGGAATTTGAAATTATGATTAATATGCTAAGGGCACTAATGGATAAAGTAGACAATACACAAGACCAGACAGGCAATGTAAGAAGAGAAATGGAAATTCTAAGAAAGAAATGCTAGAGATCAAAAATACTAATGGAAATGAAGAATTGTTTGATAGGATTACTAGTAGATGGGACAAGGCTGAGGAGAGACCTCTGAACTTAAAGATAACTCGACAGAAACGTTGAAAACTAAAAAGCAAAGAGGACAAAAACTGAAAAAAACAACAGAATATCCAAGGACTGTAAGACAACCACAGACAGTGTAACAAAAGTGTTCTAGGAATACCAGAAGAGAGAAAGGAACAGGAGAAATATTTGAAACAATAACAAATTAATGTCAGGCACCAAACCACAGATCCAGAAAGTTCCAGAAAACCAAGCAGGATAACTGCCAAAAAACTACACCTAGGTCTATCATTTCAAACTACAGAAAATCAATGGTAAAGAAAAAAATTCTGAAAAAAGCTACAGGGGAAAAAAAAATCTTACCTATAGAGGAACAAAGGCAGGAATTACATCCAACTTCTCAGAAACAATGCAAGCAAAAAGAGAGTGGAGTGAAATATTTAAAGCATTGGGGGGTGGGAGGGAGGAGAAAAACCAACCCAGAGTTCTGTATCCTGTGAAATTACCTTTCAGAAATGTAAGAGAAATAAAGACTTCCTCAAACAAAAACTGATGGAATATTTTGCCAGTAGACCTGCCTTGAGAGAAATGTTAAATGTTCTTGAGAGAGAAAGAAAATGATATAGATCAGAAATTCAGATCTACATAAAGTATCAGGCAAAGAATAAGTAAAGGTAAAATAAACTGTTTTTTTTTTTATTCTTAATAATGAGTTAATAGTCTATTCAAAATAACAATAGCACCAATGTATTTGATTATGTATTAGTTGTGTACTGCAAACTCTAGGGCAACCACTAAAAAAAGTTAAAAGAGTATAACTGGTATCTTAAGGAGAGAAAATCATATAAAATGCTCAGTTAAAATCACAAAAAGCAGGGACTTCCCTGGTTGTCCAGTGGTAAAGAATCCGCCTTCAAATGCAGGGGACACAGGTTCGATCCCTTGTCGGGGAACTAAGATCCCACATGCCGCGGGGCAACTAAGCCCATGCACACCACAACCACTGAGCATGCGCACCTCAACTAGAGAGCCCAGGTACCGCAACCTATAGAACCCACACACTCTGGAGCCCGTGCACCACAACTAGAGAGAGAAAACCCACAGGCCACAACTAGAGAGAAGCCCACACACTGCAACGAAGAGCCCACGTGCCACAACAACAAAAAAAGATTCTTGGGCTTCCCTGGTGGCGCAGTGGTTGAGAGTCCGCCTGCCGATGCAGGGGACACGGGTTCGTGCCCCAGTCCGGGAAGATCCCACATGCCACAGAGCGGCTGGTCCCGTGAGCCATGGCCGCTGGGCCTGCGTGTCTGGAGCCTGTGCTCCGCCATGGGAGAGGCCACAGCAGTGAGAGGCCCGCATACCGCAAAAAAAAAAAAAAAAAAAAAAA